>NW_015622139.1:795279-893384 GCF_000836295.1 Verruconis gallopava | reverse complement strand
CCCCGCACACACACACACACACACACACACAAACACAAGCACACACATATGTTCGCTGTACCTCTCAGCTCTCGTGAACTGACGACATCATAGGACTTTTGGAGCGTTGTCTGGCAACAAGACGTCCGCGTCATTGTGATGCTGACCGCCGAGACGGAGAATGGACAGCTCAAAGCACACAACTACTGGGCAAGCAATCATTACGGCCCGATCAGCGTTCACCTACACTCGGAACATCGCGCCTCGTTAGAGCCATCTAAGATAAGAGAACACCGTGCACAACGCACGAAGCGGCCAGCAGCACAGCATCGCAATTCGACTGGGTCAAGTCATTCCCCAACTCGTCGCGATAGCGACAAAAGCGAGAACATGAGCCCGAACAGCGAAAGGCCTTACGTCATCGTTCGTAACCTCACCATCAGCAACAGCGCCGAGCCGTTTGCGCGCATGCGAGAAGTCACTCAATTGCATTACACGGGCTGGCCAGATTTTGGCGCGCCGGCGCATCCAACTCACCTGCTCGGTCTTGTCGAGCAGTGCGACGCTGTTGTCCGCGCGTCGGCTGGAGGCAGGAACATCTTGGATCCGGCACCTGCTGACGAACGCCCTGTACTCGTCCATTGCTCTGCCGGCTGCGGTCGAACCGGGACATTCTGCACAGTCGACTCCGTGCTCGACATGCTCAAGAGGCAAATGCGTGACGGCTACCTGCATAACAAGGGCTACGAAGTGGATCGAGGTGTTCGTCAGCCCACGCCGATGGATGTCGATCCTCGCAGCAATCAGGGCTCGTTTTTGTCCAGTCCGACGAAAAGACAAGACGAGCGCTCGTTCTTTGCAAGCGTACCGTCTGGGCGCGAGATCAAGGGCGACGAGTGGCTACACCGAGATGATATTGATCTTATCGAGAAAACCGTTAACGATTTCAGATTGCAGCGCCTGAGCATGGTACAGAGTCTGCGGCAATATGTGCTATGCTACGAAAGCGTGCTCGAATGGCTGGTCGAGCAGCAGTCATCGGTGTAGTGGTTCCATGAACAGACGGGAGCTACGAAGTAGTCATCCGTTTATTTTTTTTTCTTTTTTCTTTCCGTAGTGTGTAAGAAATTAGGAGTGCAGCACGTGTTATAGGGGTACGCGTGGCGTCGGTTTTTCCTGTATCACTTGGTTGAATTGGGTGTGGATGGCACAACGTGGCGCGAGGCCTATGCATTTACTCATGGGGTAGATGGCGTTTGTTGTTTTTTTTTGGATTTTCTTTTTCTTTCTTTTTTCCCGTTATCTTTGGACTCTCTTAAGGTGCATTTGCCAGGTTAGAGGACATGCTTTACGCGCGGAATATTTTACATGCATAAAGGAATCGGCGAGACGCTTACGCAACTCAGAAACTCATGAGTAGTAGGGTATCAAGAGTTCGCTCCTTGGCTGGAGTAACTTCAGAATATATCACGGCCAGAATTCTATTCACAGATTTTTTTTTCCCTTGGTTCAAAGCTGCGCAGAAAACACATTGGATCCAGAGCTGCTTTTAGCTTCAAGGACAGGTGAATAGCACCACCATGATTCTTGTGACCTCGTGTGGATGGATGGCGGTTTTTTTTTTTTTTTTTTTTTTTTTTTTTTTTTTTTCAGTGGGAACCAACTCTTTGTAGCAGGTCGAGGGGTGAAAAGAGATTCCTGAGATAGAATCTGGTAATGTTTATGAACGAGGTCTTCGTTGTTTGTCCTTGCTCTTGTGAAGTAGTGACATCAAAAGCACATGACAGAACGAATGATGGACTTGAGGAAGGGTGAACGTTTTCGCCTTCTATCGCCAAAGGCGTCGTGCCCTGACGCTTCGACCGTCGATCTACTGTTTATGCGAAAGATGCACGGTCTGATCCTGGACGTGTTGCGAAAGACGAACCTGGACAAGACTGTGCCTCGTAGCCACTTCAACATCGGTCGCCGTAAAAACGTCACTCGTGAACTGTGCAAAGCCCAAGAGGAAGTCCAACGTCCTGGTTCCGATCGATCGGGTCCGCTTCCTGGTTGCTCGTCACTTCCAACGCACAGTTCTACGGCGCAGCGTGCGTTGAGCTGGTCAGGTTGCGAAGAGGACGGGAGGCAGGGCGAACATGAGGTAGCTGCGCTCGACAAGTAAGCATATAAAAACTAGGATATCCGTTGAAGCGAGAGGAAAGTATGTCGACCATCTGGCCAAAGCAAAGCAAAGCAAAGCAAAGCAGAGCAGAGCAGAGCAAAGCACGATGTCTCTTTTCCCGTCAACTTGCCTCGCCCCGCCCCGCCCACCCCCCCTCCCTCGCTTCCGTCTTTGGCGTTCTCCCCGCTGTCTTATGTCTCAAAAGCCAAGCGGGATCAGCTTCGTCCAGGAATCAGTTCGGCGCGGTATCTGTGCGAACCTTTATTTTTGTTACAACCAGAAGCTCGTCTGGCTCCAGGCTCCACTGACCGACGCTGGTCGCTAACCACCCTTCGGGTCGGTGGAGGCAACCGAATGGCTGCCTCGTGTACAAGAGTTTTGTCGTCGTGTATTTCCGTCACGCAGACACGAGCATGTCGTCACGGTGTTGACTGTAGGAGGGAGAGAAACGTAGGCTAGCAGGATAGAACAGTGCGGTTAAAACGTCTACAAATCTACGATCCGCTAGTTCTATATCTGCCAGCCCTCTATATACGGACCGCGTCCGTAAACCGTGCTCTTGAAAGGCGAAGTTTTTGCTTTCTTTGTTCCTCTGGTCGTCACCCCACTTTGCTATATATGGCTGAGACCCCACCATCGGGCGCCCGCGGGAGACGCGAGACATGCAGCGTTTTCTGTCTCTGTTGACTGCCGATTTCGCATGCCACCGTCGGCTCATCCGACGACCCTCCTTGCGGTGCCCGTTCCCGGCCTCGGGAAGCTGCAATATGTTTGGTTGCTACGCTGAATTAGCATGCGCATATACGGATATATAAAAGAGAGAGCCACATATATATGTGTATACATGTAACAAGTGTACGAAGTGTTCCGTCGCCTCGTCGAGAGAGAGCCTGTTTTATTTTTTTTTGGGTTTTATTTTTTGTTCTTCTCCCTCTCCTCCCACTCCGAGCATACACACATAACAGAGAAACGTTCCGATGGTTTAGATCCGTCCCTTGCTGTTAGTATTCTGGAGAACTTGTACCACCGCCGTGTGAAATCTCCACCGCCACCGGTCCACGCCGTCGCCGCCCCCGGTTACGTTTCCTTGCCAGAGAGAAAGGGGAGGGAAAATAAATAAATAAATAAAAACGATTTGAAAGCGACACAGAAATGGCCCCCCTCGGCCCCTACAAGCTCGTCACCGTGAACAACGCGCCCGAGCGCGCGAAGAGACTGATCGGCCGCGTGGTCGAGACGGTGAAGGACAGGTACACCATCGTCCACGCGTCAAACATTGAATGTGCGAGCCCTCTCCCCCTTCTCCCCCCCCCGCCGGCGTCAGCCGTCCCTCTTTTTATTTTTGGTTTTGTGCCCTTTTGCACTGACGCGCTTCACCCCGCGCAGCACCCGACCCGGAAGGCGTGAAGAAGGTCGTCTCGGAGATTCAGCCTGACGTTCTTTTCACGGCGTCGATGTGGACGCCGGAGGAGTCGCTGCGCGCTCGCAAGGCCGCGCTGGAGGTCAAGCCGGACATCAAGACCTTTGCGCTGCCCCAGGGCCTGCAGGTCAACCGCGGACCGGACGCCGTCGTGGAGTTCATCGTCGAGAACCTGCCCGGAATCATCGAGGGGGACTTGGGCGTGCTGAAAGAGTAGTCTGACAGTTGGTTTCTTTGCTCAAGTTTGAACATATAAAAAAAAGTTCGATGGTCGCTTGGCATTTCCTCGTCCTAACATGGTGTCGCTTGCCGTGGAGAACGATTCGAGGGTGATGAAATAGCGCTCATGATAGAATAATGAAAAAAAAGATGTGAAGAAATTTGGCTTTTGCAAGTATTAATTTAAATACTACATACTAAGTCGTGATGATAATCCGTCGGGGGAAAAAAAGGACCTTGGGCTACGTTCGTTCCAGCTTTTTTTTATGCAAACATTATCAATTGGAACTCCTGCTTCGGATACGCCAGTGCATGCTTCATCCTGGAGTCTACACTCTGGGATTCGTCGGGCCGAGAAAAATCAAACAAAAAAAACGCCTCTTTCACCTCCCAAAAGACCCAGAGAAAATCCTCGAAACGCCGAGCCAAGCCATGCAGAAAACAGAGTGAACCATCCACACGGCGGGATTCGACTTAAAGAAGGCCAAAGGCGCCGGTGGAGAACCAAGTGAACGAGAGGATTGTAATTGAGATCATGGCGAACATGAAGCCTAAAGCCTGTCTCTCCTTGCCGGACAGTGCGGCACTGCAGGTCGGACAGTTGAACTCTGCAAAATCGTCAGCTTTCCCGTTGTCGAGCACAGGCTCGCATTCACTTACCAGTCCACGGCACGTAGGGCTGTGGCACGTACATGCCGAACATGAACTGATTCACCGTCCCGAGCTCACCCGGATTCGACAGCGCAGTAGCCTTTGCCTCGTCGGCATTCTCAATGAGCAGCGTGTACGTCGCCATGACCAGCTGCGGAGTCGCCTTTGAAGTATACTGGTTAGTGTCCCAGAGCACAGTTTGTGTGGGCTGGTACGACATGTTGGCGGCGATGGTCCATTGCGCACTGGCCGTTGAGCATGTAGCATACACGTTGACGGCCTTGGGCTTGTTGATGATGGAGGTGAAGTTCCACGCAAAGGTTACCCAGTCGCCGATCTTGTAGTACTGTGAGCCAGCGTAGGGATTCGGCGTGATCATCGAGACACCGCCTGCCGGCGAACGTGGGTCTACTTCAGTTGAACTAGCGGCCGCGGAGGATCCTGTTATTGTACCCGACGCCGAGCCTTTCGTTGATCCCGTAGCCTTCGCCGAGTTCGAACCCGTGGCCTTGGCTGTGTCGCTCGACGTTGACTTGTCTGTTGTCTTCGATGTTGTTTTGGCGGTGGTCGTCTGTGAGGTTGCTGCTGTGGTTCCGGCTGTCCGCGAGGTCAGTCCCTATTCGACTCCGCTTGTCAAGTTGCCAACCCACCAGTATCGGTCTGCCGCTTGAATAACCTCTCCACTTGCTCTATACCTTCGACTGCTCTAACAGCCGAATCTTCGAACATTCCCTGCCATGAGAACGCCGCCGACACTCCAGCGAAGAGTGCAAAGACCTGAAGAGGCCTCATCTCGAATGCCTATGTCAATCAAAAAAAAAGGCACAAGACGTCTTCGACACCGGATTAAGGGATGTATCGATGTACGCCGACGTGGTTTGGACTGGTCGATATTCTGAGACTCGGGCGTGCTGCCGTCGCGTGGCTTAGTCGTGACAAGGGGTTCTCTGGTTGTTGTTGTCGAGAGCTGCCGGGCGTTGATACTTCTAACCAGAACGAGTGATGGCCAGAAGAGGGTGACGCCTGACAGACGGGCTAGGCCTGAGAGCAAGAGGTGTCGGAGTGAAGCGTTGACGGTTGGGAGTCTCGCAGAAAGTGTAGCAGGTGAAAGGTAAAAGAGAATCCACAATGCCGGCGTTACAGTTCACTAGACCCAAACAATCTCCTCGAGCAAGGGGAAACCCTATGGCAACGTCACGCTAAGAATACATTTCATTGGCACTAATCTGCTTTTGGGCTTATGCATGCATAAACGCCACTTTTTAAATAGATCTGTTGGCTGACAACCGGCCGCAGGAGAACGGTGCTCGTGCAAAACGACACGCAGTCTCCAGCCGGAAGCGTTGAGGTGCCCATCGAACACGAGACGCTTCGACCGTCTTCGAGAGGGAACGTCCAAGCAGGACCTGCAAGTTGCCTCCACCTCAAGGCAAAGAGGTTTTGCAGCGTCGTCATCACGTGCTATGTCGCCTCCGATGCTGACTCAAGTTGCACAAATGCTCGCTGCTCAAAGAAGAGGCGCAGCCCGAGCCCTTGTCGACTGCGCGATCTTTCCCATTCTTCTGCCCGCTGCATGTCTGATCAGGTCGTTTCAGTGCGCGAATTTGGTCCCACAATCAAGTCCTCGTCCTGCTTGTTCCCCCGAAGCGAACAGGATAGGGCCAGAGCTGTGATTTGCTACTGCTTACAGAGGACCTGGCTCGTACCCCTTAGCAGCTCCTCACAGGCTCAATCTCCGCAATGTCGTAGCACGCGGTTATCCACATAAATACCACCCTTTTGCCGTATACCGTCTTCTCATCTGCAGGATATCTAAAGTCTTTGTGAGGATGTCTCTCAAACGCCTCAGAAGCATCGTCAAGAACAGTCGGTCAGATACGGACACCTCCATGCCCTCGGTAGATGAGAATGATGGCAGCACCGATGCGCTTTTTCTCCAGCTGCCGCAGGAAATCCGGATGCGGATTTACCAGCACGCCTTCTCAAGAACCGCTGTAGAACAATTCAAGGCCCTTCATTTCGGCCCGCAAACCAACTCAGCGAGCGGGCTAATGCTCACATGCCGTCAAATCTACACAGAAGCCGCAGAACTCTACGTGGAAGACACTGTGGTTAGCCTTTGGCCTCAATCTCGCCACGATGCGCTCCCGTACAACAGCTCTGATTTCAAAACAAAGCCTTTTTTGAAAGCGTGGATGATGTCGCGCCATGGCATCGCCGTCAAGGAGCACCCGGAGACCCTTCGACAACTTGAACTTCATTTCACCTTGACGCGAGACACGCGAGCGTTCTGCGAGAAGTTTTTCGAATCAAAGCTGTTGCGCAATCATCACTCCAAGATAAAGCACATCTATTTGAGAATATGCATCTGTGGGGCGCTGCAATGGCTGCACGAAAGCCCCGAAAACGTCATGTCGTTTTGTTTGGCGCTTGAGGCTTTTGCGCACGCCTTCCCTGCACTGGAGCGGATCCATATCCTCTACTGTGGCCAGCAGTGGCCGGTATGGATACAAGCCCTAGGCAACGTCCCATTCCCCGAGATTGCATTTGCTAGGCACGAAGTGAGGATGTTTTCTGGAGCGAATTGGAGTATAAGACGTGCAGATGCTAGGAAGAGAACGTGGTGCCCCACAGTTAGTCGAGATCCTTCACAAGTTCAGCCTCCCGCAGGCGTTGAGGCTCTTCAGTCTGAGGATGAATGTGCATTCAGCGCTGTCATGACGTGGAACCACACAGCTGCACATCCGGGGGAGAGAACGGAGCTGGTTCCGTGGAAGGAAAGATCTATCAGCGTAGACTATTACGATAGCTGGACTGTGTTGAAGGATCGATGTGTGAGGAACAAACCTCATCAGCCCAGTGAGCCTCACTTTGTTTCCAAGTGCAAAACCCGTTCCATTACTCACTGACCATGTGCCTACAGAGTCCGGATCTGAACCAATCGGCCGTTCCAAGTTGACTACGAAACCTACAGGCATTCAAAGAGTTGTAAATCGAGTCAAACACAGCGTAGAAGCGACACCTTTGGGACCCACGTGGGGAATATACAAGTACATTCCAGAAACTAGAGCAGTAGCATCTATGAATCGAGGTTCGCATTGGCGCATGTACTAATGTGCCGAACACGTCGCAGAAGCATAATGGAAGTCTTGGCAAAGTCAACTTTTTTTTGGGTCTATTGTGGTCATAAAAAAAATCACCGGGATTTCCGTGTGACATGCTGTCGTGCCAGCATACCGTTTCCGAACCGTGTCTTATCATAACAAATGTGAATCAACATATCAACAACATCGCCTACTGTTTACTCGTCTTCTCCTCTGCGAATTTCTCCAATGGGTGCTCCGGATTGCTTTTAAGACCTTCTAGAATCTCCTTGTTGTTGTCATCGCTCTGCTTCCCAAACTGACCGCTTGCTGGAGGGTCTTGCTGCTGAGCGCCCGTTTGACGCTCAGGGTCCGGAGACTGACGGCCTTGGTTTGGAGCGGACATTGTGGCTTCTACGATGGCTCTAGGTCAGCAATGATTGTTCCTCTCTCGTGGCTTGATATTGTGTGCGCTGTTTAACGCATCTACAGTCTGTAAGACTCATCCGAAAAATTGAACATACTTTGCTTTGGCTTTGTTAAGGGAGATTAGATCTCCTATGCGAATTAGTTAATCGAATGTTCAGCCTAGTAGGATGCGAGCGTAGAGGCAGGTGAACTTACGTCTTCAAATGTTTTCAGCTTCGATTGGAAACTAAGGAATTTATGCGAAGAATTTTGTGAAGTCTACAGATTGGAATTCAGCTGTCAAGTGTATGATTCTCTATATAATATTGTTCTCATAACTACGTCATTAGAGTCACGTGATAGATCCACACGATAATCAGCAATTTCCAAGACAAGTCGCCCCGAGTGCTATCGAAAATAAAGTGCCTTACGACATGTGGTCTTTGATTAGCACTTCGTGGGTGGGCCGGAAAAAAATAATTGACCCGGGCAATTTTGCTGACGCATGAATGGCTAACTTAGCAGATTTCAATCTCCAACATTGGCATTCGGCGCGAAATAATCAAGACCCAGCAAAGAAAGTTCGCAGACTCTCATCCCAGTCGTGGACATTACCAATGTATCTCGCTACAGCACAAGCGTCGCTAGTGTACGGATTATCAATTATAAATGGGCTTCCTTCGTGATCAGCAACTGTTTGTGGATCTATGTATTTGTACTTGTCGTAGAACCATGGGCACTTCGATTTCAGATCTACGAGAAAGGCCTCATACCCGTGTCTAGTCTCGATAGCAAAGCTTTCGTGCATGTACTTCTCTAGGTCCTTGTCGCCCGTGTGGATGTCGATGTTGAAAAGCCGAAGTTTGCCGTTGCGATTTTCGACTACGATATGATCCAGGCAAAGGTGAAGGCCTTGATGTTCTTTCACTGCATCGAAGATGTATTTCCAGCCATGCTGTCGCTCATTAGACAGCGACAGATGCCCCAAGGCGAGAGACTCCAGCCATGGGCTTGCTTTGATCCAAGCGCTTAGGAGCAAAGCACGAGTCAAACAAGCGTGAAGCTCTACTGTTTTAAGTTCACTTAAGCTTGTAGCTGGCTTTGGCACTTGAAGAAGTCCCGTAATCCCGATATACCCAAAAACGCTCAGGGTTCCAGAGCTGCGCTGGATCAGATCGGCGGTCGCTTCAGCTATTTCAGCAACGCCTACATCTTCCTGTAGTCGATATGGCGTGCTTCGTCGAAGGATGTTTGGACTGATGTGAAGTTCTCTCAAGTTCGAAACGTCCAATTGACTCCAACCCGGCAAAGTGATCCAAGCCTGCTGGCAAGACGTTGCATGGTTGAAATCGATTTCATGAAGTTGTGTTCGTGCTTCTGCTAATGCGGAGACAACGGCAGCGAAGAACTCGTCTTCAACACTCCCTGCCGATTCGAGCCCTCTGACCTCGTATAAATGGTGGTGCTCTCCGGGCCAGATTATTGGATGAGGCCGGTGGTTGCGAGAATCGATCCCCATGCTGCCATAGTCTACGATTATTGTTTGGATTGAGTGACAAAATGGTGCCTGTCCAAGGGCTGAACTCCACCGTTTTTGAAGCTGCTTACTGCGCAAATGCGTCTGAGTGACAAGCGCCGCCATGTGATAAGCTTGAAAGACCTGGTCAAGATCACGCAGATAGATTCCTTGTCGACGATATAAAACTCTCAGAAGTTCCCTATTCATGTGCCAGTTGTACAGCGGCGGAACAAACGTCACATGCCTGACGTGCGGAGCGACACGTTCGAAGGACGTGTTCTTCAAACGCTGAGACTCGACCGGATCTGCAATGAGTTCGACCCGAGCGAACAACGACGCGTTCAGGGATTTCAGGTACGCGAAACGCCTACTGACCAGGCGCAGTGCCTTCAAGACCGGTGGCACATCAGTGTAGCTCAGTAAGCTTGCCACCAGCTGTTCAACGACAAGATCCAGAAGTTCATTTGGTAACGCATGGAGCGGGGGTCGAGCTTGCTGTTCTTTGACATTTCTGTAGAACGTATCGGAGGCATTCATCGAGATAATCGTAGCATGTGTGATAGGCACGAACAGCAGTAAAGTTTCTGATTCCGTTCCCTAGTTAGCTAATCCAGTGCTTTCGCCAAATCAGGTTGTACTTTCAAAGCGGCCGAACCATCTTTTTAAGGTAAAGTCGTCAGTGATCCAAATATGGCCTAGCTTGAACTTGCTGCCTGTTTAGAATGGCATACACAGGCTGCCGAGGGGATGTGAACAAGAGACAATTGGCATGACATTCATTATTACTATTCAGAATATCTCCTCGTAATTGCTTTTGAACTGAGTGGTTTCGAAACGCCAACCGATGCGTGCTGCCTAGCTTTCCCCCAAAATTGCGTTTGAGCTTCAATGCCTTCTAATCATTCCAGTCGTGCTGCCAGCCGTCTTCTTAAAAGATCGAAACTCAGTCTTACACATCCATCATGGCGACAAGAACAGACATTCAGGATATGTTGCGATTTTTGACGACAACAGCGAAGCTGCCTTTGGCAACTGCAATGGGCAAGATGAAGGAGTTATTAGCTGCTGGTATAACACAGTATAGTAACATTTAACTTTAGCGGCGAGACCAGCGGCTAAAGTGTTGTGCAGAATTGAACATGTTACCAAGGCCGACGTTGCAAAGCTGGAATCCATCTTTGGAGACGAGAAGACCGCAAAGCAGGTTCTCAATGCCGCAAAGCGGACGTCAAAGAAGCGAGAGGCTCCATCTGCGTCGTCCACTGCGCAGACCAAAAAACGCACGAAAACTGCTCAAGGAGAGATTCTTTCGCCAGCCGATATGGAAGCTTCTCTCGCCCTCCCGGATCCTGTAACGGACGAGGAAACCTTAGCTAAGACGGTTCTGATCACGAATCGTGCTCCGTTAGTTCTAGCGTTCGCAGTGACATTGCTTAAGTATACTCTACCAGACCAACCTTTAAGCAGCAGGTTGAGTCTAGCTCAAGCATGGTTGAGCGCAAGCGCTAGAGACAGAGCTGTTAGTCTGGGCATAGAATCTGGGAAAAGTGCGGAGGAAGAAGGCTTTGGGCAGGGACAGCCTGTTGTACGGATCATGGGACGTGACGTCCATGTGATGAGACGATGGGGTTATGATCCCACGTCAAAAGGTGATGAGCCAGAAACACAAGCTACTCAATCCACCGCGACCGAAGTGGGAAATTCGCAGGAAGAGCATGTCGAAGCTCGCGAAGCAAAGGAGCCACCTTTGTGGGGTATCGACCTCGAAGCACTTCGCAAATCTGCCACGCAACAAGGCCAAGCTGCTCGCAATAATCTGCCGATACACACACCACAATCGGCGCGAGCCTACCTATTGAAGGCGTTCAACAGCCCTACTGAATCCGCTCCCGAGGAGAATAGAAGCACGTCTAAGAAGGGGCAGAAGACGGCGGATTCGCTCTCGATTGTGGCGCAACGTGAGCGCAACCTTGGACGGCTATTAGGCGCTCTGGACTTACTGTACGAGTCGTGGTCGCCCACGCTGAGCCCAGAAGAGCTCGACAAGAGAACCTGGAATTGGTATGCGTCTGTCCGACCAGAAGTAGCGGACGGCGTTGATGGCTGGGGGGGCAGAAATGAGGTCAGACTCGAAAACATATTAAAGCTCCGGAGGCACGAGAAATGATCGCAATGATGATGATAATGATGTGTTATCCAGTCTTGAGGCTTCCTTTTTCTATCATGATCTTGGACTCCACTGTCGCAGGGCATCGAGGCTATTTAGCACTGCGATTACGTGGCCGTCACGCTCAATCTTCACAAGCCCGTGGTGCTCTTGATCTGCATTCCACTCTTCGTACTTCTTCTCTCTGTCAAGCAACAATCCGTACCACCCGTTGCCCGCGGCCGTCGCGCCCACAGCATCCTTTGCCACATCGTCGCCCACGTGCACCTTCACCGCATCGCGAGGCGCATATCTTGCCGCGTACTCAAAGATCCGCGGATCGGGCTTCTCGGCTCCCACGTCGTACGAGATGATCACGTTCTCGATGTCGCGGCCGTGGCCAACGCTTATGCCGAGTGACTCGAGAACGCTGATGATTCTGTCGTCCGAGTTGGAAATGACGTTCACAATGGTTTTCCCCCACGGCCAATTGGCGTTCTCTGGGATGGATTTCTTGACGATGCGCAGGGCGACGAAGAGCTCGAGCGCGTCGGGGTAGATAGCGTAGCCTTCTTTGTGCGAGAATCGATAGAGCAGCTCTTCAATCATCTGCTTGGGGACTTCTTTTGGCGCATCAGCGATGGCAGTATAAGGTTCGAAAGTGCCCTTGATGATCTGCACTCAGGTTAACATACGAGTTGAAGCACGTTTTTTGTCAACCGCTACGAAAGATTGGCTGCACTTGCATTGGCCCACCATTGACTGGCGTCGAGACCAACTCCTTTACCATAATTGGGATGAATTCTGCTCTCTTCTTTGAAAGCTACATTGCACTTTAGCAGCAGGTCAGGGAGCATCGAACTCGTATCTACATTACCCTTTCTGAACGAGTTCTCTAGGTCAGCTGCCGACAATCCTCGAAACCCATATTTGGCCCCTACAGCACTGTACTGCAGCGGCACGGGCTTTCTCGGGTGGAAAATTGTTCCGAATCTGAAGACTATGAGCATGTACGTGCTGCCGTCAACATTGTGCACATACGCGTCCAGTGTCAGGAAAAGCGTGCGCTTTCGCAACGGAGATGCCATGAACGCGACTACGACGCGGAAACGTTACACATCACAGTGATGGTCCTGGCTGACAGCTCGACAGGTGACGTTGCTTTTGCATTTCTATGCCCCAGAAAATAAAACCCGGCCGCAAGCTCGGGATGAATAACCAAGCGCAGCTGCACAGCGGCAGCACTGGACAGCCGGGTCTGCAGGATCAGTCACGTGACAGAGGTCGAGAAGCTTGGCGCGGATGAGGCTGGCAACTGACGTCAAAGCATCATTTTTTTGCGCGAAGAGCTAGTGGTTTCTGTGTGACGGGTTAGACTTCGACTGGCTTGGGCGCCGAAAGCGGGCTTAGGTAAAAAGTATGACGAGTCGTTCGGGGCGAGTGGTGCACCGAAAAGGAACGCATCAGCTGGGCAACAAAGCAGCTCAGGTTCGGTGAGGGCGCGCGAGGTCAGCACGGCCCCTGGCCTGGCCGAGCTGAGCTTGCCTTACTGCTGGGCTGCAGCCTGCGCGAAGAGCACGTATGGGCAGCGCAGAGCAAGCACATGGACATTGCGTGGCAGCAAGGCAAAGATGGTGCGCAGGCGCAAGAGACGAGCTTCCAGTGGGTCATTGTTTTGGACTCCATTGACCGCTTTGTGATGTTCACATGGGCAAGCGACGGGCTTTGTATAGCATCGGCTGCGCCGCCCGTTCCCTAGGTCCAAAGTAGCTTGCTGCGTCTGATGAGACGCTTGCGGAGAACTTGGAAGGGGAACGGGCAACCCTGAGAACGTACAGCTGGGGGGAGGGGGCAAGGCAGCATCCGCACCGCACAGCGACGTCAACGCGCCGAGAGGGAGCAAATGCGTGAACGGGCTGGCTCATTTTGTGTCGCGAGCGCGAGCGATGGATTGGCTTTAATTTTGTTTTTCGGAACTTCTGGACCGCCGCTACGAGCTCGCAGCGGCCTTGGTTGGGCGTGAGAGAGTGCGCGCGCGTGTCTGTTTTGATGTTCTTATCACCCAGTGACGACCCTGTAGCTAGCGCTGGGAGCCTTGGTGCCTTGCCTCTTTTCCAAAGCAAAGCGGCCGCCCGCCCTCTCATAACAAGAGCGCTCACCAAGTTCCCTCACACTGTGAAAGCAGCCTCTACTCTCCATACAAACCGACTGTCCCCCATACTGCTGCGCTCGCATCTCAGGTATGTACTGGTCTCCGCTACCAAATCCCGTCCGGCGCATACGCTGCATTTTGCCCACCACCATTTTTTTACGCGTTTCCACTGCTTTTTGGCGCGTCTTCCGGCTTGAATTGCTTCGTCATGCCTTCATTTTCCCAACTTCACTCTCCTTCTCACCTACGCCTTCGTCGTCGCCAGTTGCGCCCTCACGCTGGCCTGCGTCTTTCTGATGCTGATCAACCCAACAGGCGCATTTGATTCCATTTGATTTTTCGCGGTCGCAACCACTCTGTAAGTACATTCTGCACCTTTTGCGCCCCAAATTCCGCCTTTGGAGACGTGCTTCGCTTGCGACAACTGCGCGCCGCGTATACGTCCACATACACGCTCTCACTTCTACCCCACGCAATACCTCTTACTTCACAACACTGCCATTGAGCATCGAGCACTCGCTATCTTCGTCGCCTCCTCACTCTGATCACTCATTGTTAGCGTGACCCACCCAAATTCCACACCTAGCACCGTCCAACTTGCTTGCGCGATCAGCCTTTCACCTAACCACGCCTTTCTTTCTCGCCAGCAAGAGCTAACCACAGCCGCGCAACAGTGTAAAAGCAGTCATCATGCCCAAGGAGACCAAGTCCCGCAAGGCTAAGAAGGACGTTGGCGGCAAGCGCAAGAAGGGTAAGTAGAGCTACCACGCGGTTGAGCACGGCCTCGGGACTGACACGACACGTACAGACCCCAACGCGCCAAAGCGCGGTCTTTCTGCGTACATGTTCTTCGCCAACGATAACCGTGACAAGGTCCGTGAGGAGAATCCGGGCATCAAGTTCGGTAAGTCGACGCGTCCTCGTCACGCCCCCTTCTAACACGTATTGACTTGCGCGCAGGTGAGGTCGGCAAGCTGCTTGGTGAGAAGTGGAAGGAGCTCTCAGCCAAGGAGAAGGAGCCGTACGAGAAGAAGGCCATCGAGGACAAGGAGCGCTATGAGCGCGAGAAGGCCGAGTATGCTGCCGCTGTATGTCGCGTCCTTGGATGCCCTTCGGCCATTGTACCACGGACGGCAGTACTGACGCGATGCAAAGGCCGACGACGACGACGACGACGAGTAGACGTGTCCACGTCTTCTCCTGGTCACGAACGAAAACAAAAAAGGGCTCCAGTGCTCCCCACGCGCACATGCTCACATGCGCGTCCCTATATCTTGTTTCTTCATCATCGGATAGCGGATCGGCTTGGATTTCCCATTACTCGAAGCATTTATGAAAACTGGGCACGCAAAAACGACTGCTGGGGCGCGCGACCTTCTACTATTCCCGCTGCTGCTTTCACGATCTGGGTCGTCAAACCATCCACGACCCGCTCTTTCTCAAAGGGTAGACACGCGTTTCACAACCAATTAATGATCTGCTTCACGATTGCTGGTGGAGATTATGTACAACTAGTTTATGCTCAATCAAATGAAGATGCTTTTCGGGTAATCTCTTTCCTTCCGTCGCTGTTTGGCCTTCCCACTTTGCGCTCCTTCTGACTCTTGACATCGTGCGCCTCTTGGGCTCCTCATACAAGATCAAGTCGACGCATCCTCGCCACGCACGCCGTCTCCTTTACGTCGATCAACCCCTCTTCCCGTGAGATTTTGACACGCGTCAACGAACACGAATCACAGTCAAGGCGGCGTTCGATTCGACCGATAATATCAGGTTGCAACAAATGACTCCGCCGTTTTACAAGCGCCTATCCACTTGCCGTGACCGGGTTAAAGGTTAGGGTTGTAGTCCTCGACTTCAACGGCGCCTCGAAGCGTAAGGAACGGGGGGACCTTTCGCCGTGACTTCGGTCGCGAATCCCGCCGAGAGCACGGTCAGTGCCATTTTTGCGTTGCAGAAACCACCTTCGTCCATTTTCACGTTTGGAAGCACAAAATACGTTTGGACTTCCTTTCAGCGGAAACGTGCCGGGGATGGGAGCAGTCGCGAGAAAGCATTGCTTGAATCTTCATATCTTTGTTGCTGTTTTCTTGGTCCTTGATGAACCAGTCGCCTTGTTTAGATTCGACATCGACGCTCCAATGAATTAACCCAGGAAAGGTAATATTGCGCGCCCTCCTTCACAAATCCCAAACAGTCGCCAAGCCATGTTTTTGCTATTTGCACTCAAACAATCGAGGTACATGCTCCTCGTTTTCGCGCTCAACTCATTCCCTCTGAAGCACCACTGTCAACCCCATGATCGCTATCATCGCCGTTTTCAACCATGGATACTCGCTTAGTAATATCGTCACGTATCCGACAAGGGGGACATCTTTATGCGGAGAAACAAAAGCATGTCAGCCAAATATTCGCATTGACAGTTCAACCGAAGGCCATAGATCGTTACTTACAGCCTACTACGCTGCCAATCACGTCTCTCTCACGATTGAGAAAGTTCTGGCCTGCTGCGTACAATTCGGTGTCATCCGCCGCGTTGTTCTGTGTTCGTGTTAACCACTTGAGAATTCGAATATGCTCTCAGAATTGAAGCCTTACGTCGCCCTTTGTCAAAAGATGTAGAGTATCGTCGATGGTGAATCTTCGTATCACACGGTGGACGATGGGAATATCTTTGCCCTGGAGGTTCACTGTCAGATTTGTCTCCATGGAATGCGCCGTGAGCCGTTGCGCTCATGTGAACAAGGGGCTTACTTGGATGTTGTAGACCTGGAGGTAGTTAGCTACAGTGTGAATCGATATACTGAATTGCAAACATACTACTATTTCACCGATTTGCGTGTCCATTCCTCGGTTCCTAGTTTGCTTCGGTTAGCTCTTCCGCCGAGCCATAATTGTCAACCCGCACAGGTTTCGTCAATTCGAGGTCATAAGTCGAGGACATAGCGACGTTTAAAGTATCGGTAGGACATACCAGAGGAACAAAAGGTCTCCACTGCTTACAGCATCAGCAACTTCTTTTGAAACTTAGCAAGTTACCCGTACCGTTCAAAAGCTGGCTCCATTGATCCACTGAGCACGACAACGATCGGACTTGGACTGTTGGTGAAAACACTGAGACCCTGCACTCGGTGAGCGGTTGTAATTCGAGCAAATGATCATCATTCGCGTACTTTCCACATCTACGAACAATCATTAGAAGCTGGAACCATCGTGAGTAAAATTTCTCAGCAGACTCACCATGAACGCCGTGCTCAGTACTAAGCCAAAGTTAAGCACCTTTGCCTAGAAGTTAGACGATCTTCCTTTCTTTTGTTTACCCACACGCCCTTGCGGGATTTACCTGGACAAGCAATTGCCTGGGCTTCATATCCCCTAAGCTGGAGAACATCTTCGATCGTTATAGGAATGCGAAGGAATTATGCGGGCGCGATCGGAACGGTGAGGTTGTTCGGCAGACACTCCAAAGGAGGGCGCGCGATGTACGAGGAAGGATTGGTCTTTCGGTATTGACCTCGATGCTCTGCTGACATGCAAATAGTCGTTGGCCTTGTTAGAGCTTCATGCTCCACGTATTGCTTTGGCTGAAACCCTGCATCGCTGTTGATCCATGCTTGTAGGGCTGATGCGGAGGCTATTCCCAATTTAGGCGGCTTCCGACGTATCTCCTAGATACCATTTGCTCCATGATACGCTTCAGGCTAAAAACTTGCTCAGTATATCGTCAATCTGCTCCCGCTCGTATGCATGGAATTTCCGCAAGCTCCTTTGCGGCCCACAAGCACATGCGAATCGTCATCGAGGGCGCAGCCCCGAGCAAGTGAACGGGCTTGTTAGAACGGCCGCAGGTGCCAATTGCGTTCCTTCCCATTCCGTAGTCATTAGACTCTGTCAGAGTCGGAGGAAATCACAGGACTTTTAGTCTTAGCAGTTTTGGGAGTTGTCTTGGCTTGTTGATCCCGATGACGAAGGAGCGTCTGAGAGCGCGCTTATCCATTTCTACCCAGGTAGATCTTTGGTTTGGGCAGTCGCGCTGGGTAACAGTCTTTTGATTGATATGCATAGGGCATTCACTGCCCCCTTCATTCCTTCTTCAACTCAAGCTGCAGCTGGTTATATTTGAGAAACTTCCCTAAAGTCCATATTGCTTATCATCTCTAATCTATTTTCCCTTTCAACTTCGTAAGTGTAAACCTCGTAACTCCAGCTTTCAACCAGAGAATTGAAACACAACAGCTGGCATAACCATTTATTAACGACTTCCAAACATCTATATAGACGGACTCACGAGGTTCAAGGCGAATATCCAGAGTTCAAATTCATCGGCATCAGCCATGCACGATTTGGCTGACACTATAAAGCCAGAGGATCAGGGCATGCTGGTCAGTGACGGCATTTATTGGCCCGTACTCGTCTTGCACGAGGACATGGTCCCAGAGAAAGCTAGATTGAAGAGAGAAAACGACGACCTGTTGCCCGTCTTTCTCTTCCAGAAGGACGAAATGTAGGATTTCTAAGCACAGCCCTCTGTAGCTCCGCTAACCATTAAAGCCGCTACGTGCAACGGGACGAGATCCAAAAGACAAGCGTTAAAGAGTTCTCAGTGTTATTTGACTTGGCAGGGCATGCCAAAGATAAAACTCTTCAGCAGGCTTTTCACCTGGCAATGCGCAACGACGGTGCGCGGTATTGGAAGAGATATATTCGAGACGCCTGGCTCGCTCGGTCTTTCCAATGTGAAGAGTATGATCCCATTGTGGACTCTGGAAGACTCTACAGTCCCCACAGTTCCCACAGAAAGCGAGGTCGCGATGACAGTATCAATGGAGAGTTTCGAAAGAGGGGTTGTAATCGAATGAAGCGCACCAAGAAAACTTCGGGTTGCGTACACAATTCATCTGAAACTGAAACTCCTGATTCGAGGAACATCAAGGCCAGTAGTATTCCTCCTGGTGCTACGGTGATTGACTTAAGCAATGAAGTGAATGATAAAAGGCATGAAATCTGGACTGATCTAGAAGACGCTCATGTTCTGCGCGAAGAGCAAGCTGTCTCTGATCGAAATATTATTGCTGAAACGCCCCGAAAGAAATCTAATCATCGTACTAAACCGTCCACTGATCTGAATCAACTCTATTCAAGCGGCCATCAATCGGAAAAACGGCTCAAGGAAAAGTCAGTCAAGAACCACTGTGACGACACGCGGACGCGAGATTTCAGACTGCAAGGTCACACAAATAGTAAATCACATCTCTCTAGCCAAACTTCTTCTGCAAAGTTCGAGATTAAATCCCACACTGCTATATTTTCACCAGGGCATAAGACTTCTATGGATGGAGATTTAAGCTCATGCCAACAGAACCTATCTAGTACCAAAAATGATACGAAGAAAAATTGCAGCTCACCGAGGCCCAAAGATAAGGAAATTAGTGCTCACAAATTTTCGGTAACAGAAGACGCCGAAATCATACGTTTTCGGGAGC
The DNA here is from genome assembly GCF_000836295.1 of Verruconis gallopava. NCBI lineage: Eukaryota > Fungi > Ascomycota > Dothideomycetes > Venturiales > Sympoventuriaceae > Verruconis > Verruconis gallopava. Next base: position 874,160 of record NW_015622139.1, on the reverse strand, counting down.
AAAGTACCTGTTGTGTCTCTTGGCTGGATATTGCAACAGAGTTACAACAAAGATTTCCCTCGACTAAGTGGCTAGCTACGAGCATTAGGTTGAGATATCTGAATTGTCTCAAAGAGGGTGCGCAAGGAGATAAATATACTTCTGCTGAGGCTTGCACCAAAGCTCGAAAGCGTGCACTTGCTTACCTTAAGCGTCAAACTCACCACCTTACTCCAGTCAGAACTGAACTAAAACTAGATGCTCAAGATGATAAGACTACTGAAATAAATACCTGCGAGGATGGTAGAGATGAGAAGAACGAAAACGTTGAGAAAGGTAAATTGGACGGCAATAACTGTAGCATTGACAAGGGCGCTAGGGACGAAGATGAAAACAAAAGCAAATTTGATGTTGACAAAGCGCCAAAATTTTCTCTGTATGTGAAGAGACTCATCTAACTTCCCGGTCTTCTACTTACACAGCGACAGAAATAATAACGATAGGGGATCCACAACTCTAGAAAACGTTAGCAACAACGTGGAGAACGACACGGAAGAGGAGATGATAACAGTAATTATTGGGAAAGAAAAAAAGAAATTTCGTGTTCCTATCACTCGAATACTGGGAAATGTCCTTTTCATCGAGGACGCACAAATAGTGGACGGACTCGGCACTGTTGTGACAGGTGCACGCTGGGCACGCATTACTCCAGATGCATTTTGGCCAGTCTACGAGTACCTCAAATATGGCGACTACCGTCCGCGAATGGTCGGAGATCAGATTGAGGAAGTAGAAGAAGGTGGGCATGGAGGAGAGATCGTCCGCTGTGGGCAGGCTTTCGATATCGCACGTGAGCTGCAGATTGACGAACTTATGAGTCTCGCCTGTCGCAAATTCAGAATCCTTAACAAAGGCCCAGCAGCTGTCATGATGGCAGCTCGCTTAGTTTTCAAACGAGAACCCGATGAGACTATCCATGACGCTCTGATGCGAGAATTGATTCTAGACGAGATTGATTCAAACTATCAGCGGTATTTCAAGCAGCAGTCGAGGGAGATCTTCATCCTGGCTCGCGAAGCAATAGACTTCAAACAAGGGTTATGGAAACGATTGGGCTTAAGGTTCACAAATGAAGCCGGAGAAAAATGAGAGAGAGAGTAGGTTGTTTTCATGAACTTAATGGGAAAAACCGTTGAAATGAGGGATTTGATAAGGTTTTAACTCGGTGGCTCACACCTTACCTCACACATCTCAGGAGAGAACCGAGTATTCTGTAATATTACACAGTCCTTTGCACTCCTCATGCGGCAAAATTGAAAGTAATATGAAGTCAAACAAAGATTTAATGACAAATGCAAGATTCAATCTATCTTCTGATTCGCCAAGTTTGTTGATTAGCCAAAAGAATGTTCTGAGATAAAACTGCTTTGAATTAAGTGACGGCTTTTCAACGTGACGGAATTCTTAACGGGTGGCAGATACCCCTGTGTCACTAGGAAGTCCCTCCTCATCGCCTGGCTCTCGATATGTTCCTGCTTGCTTTGTAGCACCCCGAGTGCGACTCCCGATAATGTTAGTTTCGTCGATAGCACTCTTGTCATCGGCATCTACAGGTCAAATAAGTCTGGACTCTGCCGAAACCCGGAATAGCATACCTAATTGCTCGTCACTATCAGCTTGGGGATCAATGTCACCCTCGTGAATCCCTGTAGCCTGCTCGGCTTTATCGTCTGCATCAACAGGTATTTCGCTCTGTCCGGGGCGGCTTTTATAGTCATTCTCGTAAAAACCATCACCTGCTGGTGTGTTGTGAACAGACATTATGTAGCCTAATTTTCCAATATGTTGCGATATTATTCTTTTGAATATGTGAGCAAGGATTTCAGATGGATGATTGTAATTTGAGGATTCTAAAGACGATATTTATGCACTAGCCAACATCCAGCTAAACTCATTGTCACATCAGATTCACGACCTGCGAAGAGGTGGTCACGTCAAGACTACCTCATTGTGCACGATGAAAGCGTTGAAACATTCGGTAAAGACAGGTCCTAGTACGGTGAAGCTAGGAGTATCGAAATGTCCTGATGCTAACGTAAGGTCACTAGATCTACTACTGGCTCCACGTATTGTCTCTCACAAGCGATCTGCACACTTTTGATCCGTAAGCACAACATATCACCGTTAACGGAGTTACTTCCTCAACGAATATGGCTGAATCTAGACGAGGGCACTCTCATCCCAGGGTCATAGAACATTCCGAAGGAGAATGGTGTGCTCCTCGATATCCGTAGCAAACGTCAGGACATGGACCGGGATGAATGGATCTTTGTCAGGGAGCCTCAGGGCAGCATCCAGATCGAAGAAAATGAATCGCGAATCGAGAGATTGCGGGGTTCTGGGATCGATATCGGATATTCCCATGGCCAAGGATGAGGATGGGGCTCCGGGGCAGGGTAGAGTCGTGATGTAAAGGCGGTCCTGGTGAGCCCTGGGACGGATGAAGTCATCTGCGCCAAAACGAGGCTGAATCAAACGCCGTTCAGGTTCCAGAAAAATGATCCATCATCTGACCGATTCCGCGATGGCGTCGCGTGCCGCTTGAGAACCGGCGTGCGCGTCAAAAGCCAGGAAGGGCGGTGACCATTTGGAACGATGTGGGTGGGTAGAGGGGGGAACCATTTACTACAACTGTTCAAAACGTTTGACGTAAACACGTGACCACTTGGTGTTTTTGATGACGTTTCACTGCTTTGATCATCATGCACTGTAGTCTGAACTTTTGCGTGTTTTACGTGCATACATTTTGTGCTACGTTAGATGCATGGACGAACGCTTCCACGACCCTCTAGCTGACTTCACAGGAACAAACTTCCACGGCCTCTGCAACGTGGTCCAAAAGACTGGAATGGGTTGCAATTTTAGACTTCGCAAAACGGTCGTATTCAAAATTTTCAGAAAGTTACCGAGCAAGAGGTTTTCGGTATTACGAGCATCATAAATTGATGGCTAAATTTTTTTTCTCATTATGAAGCTGCTTCCGACTTGATGTTGTATTCCTTGTTTCTCATCATGATTAAATTGAGCGCGACTGTTCATGTATCTACAGCGATACGAGAAGCATTCATGACCCGGAGAATGTTGTGTGCGTGTAGAGATGGCAAAAAAAAAAAAAAACTCTTGAAACCAGAAAAGCAAAAACGCCTTGTCCGTGAGGGGGTATCATCTATGCGAGCAATCCCAAAGTCAAACCAAACCGAGCTAAATCAAAACCAACCGCAAATTAAACGACACCAAAACACCTATCCCAATTGTATGAGCTGCAACGGCAGCATTCAAGCGCCATCCTTTGCCTTCCTCTTTGTCCTAACCGACAGGCTTCGAATCAATGCTCTTAAACCACCAGGGAAGACAGCCAACGTGTCGACGCTCCACTTACTTCGCAACTCACCAGCACCAGCAGAACCAAGAAGTTCGTTTCTGGCGAGGACGTCGAACCGGTTGCGGCGTTCTCGATCTCGTTGGTTTTGTCGTTCGCGGATAGCGCTGTCAGAGACTAAGTAAATTTCATGTTCGACAGAAAAACGCGGCGACATGTTTACGTGACGTATGTGAAGGATGGAGAGGAGATCCTGATCTATGAAAGTGCAGGATGACGGCGAATTTGGGTACGCAGGAGACGTTCCTCTTGTGCGCGCAGGTTCTGACTGAAGAGAACGACTGCGGGATCTACTTACATAAGTGTGAGGCGGATCTACGCATGTGTATGTTGGGCCCCAGGACACGCGAGTTTGCCTTCTAGGATACGACGACCGATTGGAGTGCGATGCTCGATTAGGATGAGACGTTCGATTGGAATGCGACGTCCGACCGGGATACGAGTTACGCGTCGGTTGAACCGTTCTCAAAGATTGTGGCTGTTCCAAGCTGGGCCTTCCGGATCCGACAAGAGTAGGTGACGTCGGCGAGTATGTAGTCTCTGATCCTACTAGCGTCGATGATACGCCAGATTTACCCGTTCTAGCTGAGTCCGTGTGGTGTAATGGCGCCCTAATTTCCTGGTAATAGCCGGACGGGTAACCATAAAGGTAGGGGTTCGGATTGAACTGATACTGATAAGGATCATAATGAGTGTTAGTTATTGTATCCTGCGGATAATATGATGTAGTGTTGTTGACGCGCGCCCTGGCCTCGGCCAGGAAATGCTCGTACGAAGGTATTTCAGGCGTGTCTGTCCGTGGAATGGTGTAGTAATATCCTCCGCTGTGTCTCCTGGCATGACGGCGCTGCGCCGTCTTCAGCGCTTCCCTGCTGGCTTCTAGGATTTTGGCGGACTCATCGGCCGTGTACAATCTGGTACCTGCAGTAGCCGCATCGGAGGAGCGTCGATGAGATCGTCTCCGGGTCTGGTGAGGGTTGTTGCCGCCGTGGTAGTATGCGGCACCATGGCTAGGCATAGCTGTGGCAACGGGAGATGAGCAAAGAAGCGAGCTACGTGGTAGTTGAAGATTGGCTCCGGGAACCTACCTTGCAGGAGCGGCGGCAGCTATGCCTTGCTTATATTTCGGCCTTAGAAAGTTTTGGTGTGAAAGGGTTTGGATCAGGCGCGCTCGTCATGCAGAGAATGGGTTTCGTAGGGTGACGAGCGCATTAGTACTCAGCACCACGATGGGCCCAGCCGTGAATGCTAACAGGCACTGTTTCGTGGACATACCTTCCGCGAAGGTTTCTGGGGCCCGCCTAAACCGGCAAACATGGGGCGTTCGCAAGTAATAGTTCCTGGAAATCCTGTCGAGCTATCGATAGTGCGGCATTCAGCTAGCCTACGCAAGGTGCACGATGGGAGAGGAACACCAGAAAGCTGGGGTATGGATGCAAGATTGCGTCCGAGGCTGAGTCTGCTGACCTTGGATCGCATCATCTCAGCAGAGCGGGTGAGCGTGCCCAGTGACAGAACGGACAAGGGCCGTGTTAAGATAAGATCATGCTAGGAATAGAACAATTGAGTGGAGGGGCACGGCGGGCGCGGTAAGCCTTTGGGACGTGAATCACTGCCTGACGGGAGGGCAAACGAGGCGTGTCCGACTCCTGGATCGCAAGCCTTCGATAGAATGGCGTTGCGGATCAGGCCTATCCACTTCGCAGAGGGCCGCTGGAGCCTTAGAAGAGGTGGTGTGCGAAGGTGAAGCTAATGCATGGGACGAGGTTTGCTTGGGTGAGACGGGCAGCATCATTGGAGCGCAAAGGACTGCGCTGGGTCACCTGGCCGGCGGCGTGCCTTGCCCACATCGTCTGTCCAGGCGGGCCGGGCCTCCGCATTCGCATTCGCATTGCAGTGACTTTCAATGTACCTGGCACGGGCGACGGCGTGGCCGGAGAACTGCTGCCCTGTTCGCGTCGCGCTGTGTCTCGAAAATCATGGAAGCGGGGCCGAGTGGCCCGTCGTTATTCTGGGAAGAAGGCCGCTGTCGATCAGAGTTTGCGGCGTTTCCTGGCCGCAAGTACCACCGACACGCCCGCCAATTCAAGCTCTGGAGGCCCACGGCACGCCGCGTCGGTCGGCGCAGCGCGGCGACGAACGGGTCGACGACGGATCCCGCAACGGCGTGGCTCGCCCGCGCCGCGAAAGAGCACGCGTCGACCGGGCGCTGATGCTCCTGCTGAGCGATCAAGAACGATGCGCCGGTGTCGACGCGCGTGGATGAATGTTCAAGCGCATCGCCCAGCCAGAGCAAGGCCACGCGCGCTTGGGCCAATGGGGGCGGTTCCGTTTCCGCCTCTGCGAGAGCCGAATTCTCCAGCCGACGCTCCTCGTCCTCGACGCCGGCTAACAGTTTATGAGCTGGTCTCCGCTGGCCGACAGTGGTAAATAGGAATCATGCCTGGCTCTCTGAGCACCGTCTGCTTTGCATACCGTTCATCGACATCGCTTGCTGACCAGCGCTGACCTTGCCCTCCGACCTCGTCGTAGCCCTCTCGTCCCTGCTTCCGTTTCTCGTCCGAGCGCAGCACGTCCAGCGACATGGCGGGATTCATACAAAAGGGCCTGAAGAACATCCTCACCAAGCATCCTAATGACATTGTGATACTCTCGTCGCTCAGAACGCCCGTGACGCGCGCGAAGAAGGGTGGCTTCAAAGATGCCCACGACCACGAAATGCTCGCTGCCGTTCTCAAAGCCATCCGCGAGCGACATCCCAACCTTGACCCTGCCAAGGTAGAAGACATACAGATCGGCACCGTGCTGTCAGAGCTCGGAGGCTCAAAAGCAGGACGTATGGCCGCTCTCCATGTTGGTTGGCCCGAGACGACGACCTTCCAGACGGTGAACAGAGCTTGCTCGAGCGGACTGGCGGCGATCACGGGGATTGCGCACAGTATTGCCGTCGGCCAGATAAGCGTGGGCATTGGAGGTGGTATGGAGAGCATGACGAAGAACTATGGCTCGAGAGCTATCCCGACAGCGCTGTGGGAGGATCTGAGACATTCGCCGGTCAAGGATGCGAGGGACTGTATCATGAGCATGGGTCTGACAGCGGAAAATGTGGCGGAGAGATATGGCGTGAGTAGAAGAGAGCAGGACGAATTTGCTGTGAGTAGTCACACCAAGGCTGCAAAGGCGCAAAGCGATGGACTGTTTGCCGAGGAGATAGTGGAGGTCAAGACAAGGTGGAGGCCCAACCCTGAGGTGCCCGAGGCCACGGAAGAGATCACTGTCAGCAAGGACGACGGGGTCAGACCGGGAAGCAACGTGGAGAAGCTGTCGACGATGAAGCCTGCGTTCAAGGCGGATGGCACCGCGACCGCCGGAAACAGCAGCCAGGTCTCCGATGGTGCAGCGGCGGCACTTATGATGCGCCGAAGCACTGCGCAAGAACTCGGTCTGACCAACGAGATTATTGGAAAGTGGGCGGGGACGACTGTTGTGGGCTGCAAGCCGGACGAGATGGGGATCGGCCCTGCTCTTGCAATCCCGAAGCTGCTGGACTACACTGGGATCCAAAAGGAGGACGTAGGTATTTGGGAGATTAACGAGGCGTTTGCAAGCCAGGCTGTGTACTGCGTCAGGGAATTGGGCATCGATCCAGGCAAAGTTAACCCCAAGGGCGGTGCGATTGCTCTTGGACATCCCCTTGGAGCCACTGGTGCAAGGCAACTCGCGACACTCTTGCCAGAGCTAAAGAGGCAAGGAGAAGAGGTTGGCGTCGTCAGCATGTGCATTGGCACCGGTAAGCATTCCAACAAAAATCCATTTTATTCTGCCAATGACTAACGCCTCGCGCAGGTATGGGCATGGCCAGTTTGTTTGTGCGCGAGTGAAAAGAAAAAAGTTTTTGTCGTAATACATGATACCTCCAGCAGCATTTGCAGAGCATTGAGAAAAAGAATAAGGCGGCCTTCTCCATAGATACCTCAATAGGAGGCAAAAAACTGAATCTCAAAATCCCACAACGTGCATCGTGCCACATTTCTGCCCTGTGCTCCCATAAGATGCATGTACGTCCGCAAGCCATTCCCGGCAATTGACAGTCCTCTATTGATACAAACCGCGTAAACGCCGATTCCAAAAAACGCTCAGGCAAAAAGCAGGATCGGAATGATTCCACTCGTCGTGCAGTCCTTCTACACGGGTAGCTCGCTTCCCCTTCTCGTGCCACTGATTGTCTCCAGCGCTTTTGCAATATACGGGCCCACGACGGGGATGTTGTACGCAAAGCCAGCGATCGTCGCGAAGAAGTCGCCGAACAGGACGAAGATGCCGTAGAGCTCGACGCAAAAGCCAATCAAGGGCCAGCGCATGAGAATCATGAAGATGCCGAGGGCAAAGGCGGCGGTTCCCTTGAGCTTCTGGCGACGCGCGAAGAAGGCCAGTGTCTTCTGCATGCCGATGATGAGGGTCAGGCCGATGAGGAAGAGGATGTTGCCCATGGCCAGCATTGCGCGGTCGAAGAAGAGCATGACGCCGCCGAGAAGGAAGAACCCGCCTCCGGAGCAGAAGGCGACACCTATTTCTGCACACGACGGGTCAGCATGTGCCCCTTGAAGGATGTGAGCCGATGTTGAGACGTACTCTGCATGTCGGTAAGCCACATGGAAGGCATCGTGGTAACGCTGGCGAACGCTGTTCTGCGCGCCGGAAGGAGTTTTTCTGTGGTTTGAATGGAGCACCGTAGGGTGAGCGATCGCAAAGCCTGGAAACCGAAGCGGCGAAGCTAGAAAGGGACGTTAAGGTGAGATTGTTGGGAGCACCAACGAGTTTCTCCTGTTGCCAGAATTCTGGCCTCTCTGCGCTCTCTCTCCTTCTCTCTCTCTTTCTCTCCCAAAAACTGTCCACCGGCAGGGATGCACGAATTAGTGTCCCTGCGTCGTGTGTCTCGCTGGCCCACTCGGCTGTGGACTCTTCCACGACTCCGTTCGCCTGCCTTTCTGATCGCTGTGCGCCCCAAGCGTTTTCAACGTTCGAATTTCGAGATTGTGAAGATGCTGAGATCTGTTTGCGATTCTCCCCGATTCAAGACACGTTTCAGCGAAAGGGCCTCCAAAACATGCTCCCACAAAATGGCCACGTACCATGTACTTGGATCCCAACGTCCCCGACGGCTTCCGATAGGAGCAAGACTGTGAGTTAGGCAGGGCAACAATGTGCCTCCAGTTCGAAGCACGCAGATACGAAAAGCGTCCGAGAAAAGATCTGGGTGCGACCTCAGACAGAGCGTGAGCGAAAGATAGTCTGGAACTTCCAGTGCATGTGAAGGATTTGTGTGAATCCTGCTCGTCTTCTCAAGCCGCTGTCCAGCTTTTAAATGTCCAGAACCGTCCAATGCCATCATGGTCATCAATGCGAAACTCGCCGCGGCAGCAGCACACATCTCGTGCTTGCAACTGATTCTCTTCTTCTCTTCCACAGAGTCTCGGTATCCGTCTTCTAGGCGAAGAGTAAGACCTACGGGAAGATCACGATTAAGCCGGAGCGCCTTTTTGAGCATGTATCGAGAGGTGCATGTGGGTGGAAAGCGCTTGACTTTGATGGTCTGACATTTGCCATCCTCAAGGCAAGGATAGCAGTCAAGTACTATTTTCTTTTGAATGATGCTTTTTTTACTTCCTTACACGACGCTCCATTCTTTCTCTTCCCAGCCAATGACGACCATCGTTACCCATCTATCCAATCCTGCAGCTATACAAGTAATGAACGCCTTACATCTCGATTGCCGTCGTCATTCCTGGTCTCGCAATAATCCCGCTACGAAGAAATCTGTTATTGCATGGCGGAAATGTCTTGAATGTAAAAGTCCTGCGAGATTCGCTGCATCAGCATTCCTAGATGAGGCTGGCCTCGGGATTGGTTTGACATTTTCCTCAAAGATAATGATTGCTCCTTAATCTGCTTGTTCAATGGGCAGATAAGACCCATCAAATAGAATACTCAGCCAGTGAAAGCTTTAGCCATTGGCCGTCCGGGTAAGGACTCGTACAGAAAACGGACGACTAACCTAGTTGGAGAAAAGTTAGACATTGTAATAAGCACAACAACGATCGTGGTGAGTTTCGCGGGTATCGCATTGTCCGGTAGGGCAGTAGATCTTCCTAACACCAACTTAGTGAACAATCGATGCTTTTTACGTGCTTTTACCATGTCATATGTTATGCCTGCCCCGAGACTGCTAGCGTTGAAGAGATCAGCTCCGGTCTGATCCTAGGGAACTGTGGATCCTGTGGCGTATAGACGTCTAAGAAAAAACACCCAGTACGAGATAGTCTTGGACTTGACCCGTCTAGCACGATCAACAGAATCAAAGCGGGTGTGTGTTAGTGAAAAGAGTAGTATAGGAAAGGACTGCCAGGCGGAGAACGTTGATCTAACATGTTCAGTGTACGATGTAAGCAGTAACGAAAGAGCTGAGTTGCTATTGCCCACATTATTTTGCAATCCACTCAGAACATTTGCTTTATTTTTTCAGACCGGCTGCTGTTCTCTCACTACAAGCCTACCATCATATATTTTCGCATTGATGTGTTGCCAGTATTGATAGCTACTCATCCTACTCAGTAGATTTCGTCTGCGCTCACGAGAAAGTAAGCATCAATTATCTGATATTTTTATCATCTAGCTGACATTTATTTCAACAGCCACAGTACTACCACCATATGCTAAGAATAAAATTGCGATGACAGCAGAACGACCGGGCAAGAGAGCTTGTGTTGCCTCAATAGATACTAAAGACAGTCCGTTGCGTCTGAAATGCGTGAATTCCGGCAGGGCTATCACCGTACGTTCACCACGAAGCTCAATCAAATCCGTGCATGGCAAGATAGGGGCTATTGAAGAGATATATAGCAACATTTCTATCCGGAAGTCCGAACAGATCGTCTTCGAGGAGGAGGGTATCCCAAGCCGTCCGTTCTCATTTGAAATGCACAATGCGTACGGTGGGAACCAACGGTGCCCAGCAACACCAAAAACCAGCACATTCGTTGAGAGAATTGCTTCTGGAGAGGCATCCCTGAACAAGGGCTTAAGCGTCATGGATGTAACTAGAAATGGATCTCTCAGTAAGAGATGACTTTGATCTTAAAATATTATTCTTGAATCATGCTGATGCACCACAGCGACATCTGTTCTTCCATTACCCCGAAAATGGCAACCACCAGTGTCCTCGTCACCTTCGTCTATGCCAAATACCAAGAAAAAGACTGATGACTCCCGAAAAACGAATAATTTTGACAAATTTGATCGGACAGATAAGCCTCACCGTTGTCCAGACTGTGGAAGGAGGAAGAAATCACGCATTGTGAAGCTCCTCCTTAGGGTTGTCAAGATGACAAGGAAACCCGACACTTGCTGAGTAAACAAGGATCAAGTTCATGGACACAAGAATCATACACTCCTGGCTTTTACTTTCGCTGGAGCTCAACAATGGCATTCATTATCAGATCGTTTGCGATCTCTTTGTTGAGAGTACTGGGCGCTCGTTCAAATGTTTGTGGAATGGAAGACCGATCACTAAACACAACGAATAAAAGTTCCAAGAGTTATTCGATTCACTGAATTGAAGAACATCCACTAGGAATGATGACTTCCACGCTTTGTTGATCAACATTTGGTTGCTATAGCACATGTTGCGAGAGTCGCAGGCTGCCATCCAAAACAGCAACCGTTCGATCAGATTCACAATGGATCCGCACGATTCCGTTATAAACCGATTATCGCCCAAGGCTTTCAAAATTCTAGTGCTTTCCCTGACTTGCATATGAACGGTTAACGTGGGTTTACAACTACATACGCAGCAAATTAATTGCTCTGACGACTGTCAACAGTGAATCAGTACATGTCAATGTCACGAAACGTTGATTATTGGATCTTAGGCCAATAAGTATTAGAAGAAGGAAAAAAGAAAGTAGACAGAACACGGAGATTGCGGTTTACCAAAGACCATTTGCAATACGCCACAAAATGCAACGAAAGCCAAATGAGAAAACCGAGACCGAGACTGCTGAGGTGATGGCTGAAAACGATCAAGTGAACCATGATCCGACAGCAACGCCGATCGAAGGCACATCGCGAGTACTCGGCTTGATTGCAGAAGCACTAAGGCCCGAGCACATTATTTGGCCCATGATAACACACGAGGACACACCCGACAGCCGCGCCCACAACGACCGCATGCGACAGCTTTGGAACGAGCGCGGGAACGAAACGTCACCGGGAATCTGTATATGTCAAGTCTCAGGCCCGGCACGATCCGACAGCCGGTTCTTCATGCACGGCCAACTGTGCCGTGAGCACGCTGTTGTGTGGTATCATTTTTTCCATTGCGTACGAGCCCAGTCCGAGGACTACCGCGTTGTGATGCAGCAGCTAGGCTGGTGCGAATGCCAGGCTTGTCTCTTCTACGCGCGGAAATTCGACGACCATCTTTCCGGCGTGGTCAGACTTGGTCCATTTGATTCGCCATTCGGTAGGAGGAGGATGCCAGGCGCGGAAGACCTGCTCCCTCGACGAAGACGCCGTGGCAGAACCAAGATGTGGCAACGATGAGGCCAATGATTTGTGTAGTCTCAGAAAGCGGATTGGGAGTGATAGAAGAGGTTTGTTGACGTAGTAGCGAGCCGTGAACAGGCAGTCTTCATGTGATCACTACTGAACTGCAAGACAAGAAAAAGAAATTAGCAAAAAAAAAAAAAAAAAAAAATCAGCAATGTGGGCAATACACTGGAGCGTGCCAAAAAACATAATGTTCTTTTATTTTTCCCTTCCCTTCTACCCGTGGTTAATGCATTTTCGCTCTCTATTCTATGACATGTAACGACGTCTATCCTTTGACCATCAGCTTCCAGCCTTTAAACGCAATTCGGCTCGCAAGCAGCAACAGCCCTCCAGCAATCGTGACGACGCCACCAAATATCCAAACCGCGTTGAACCCGGACTTACGTAGGATGGCTCCTTGAATCGGCGGGCCAATAAGCATGCCAATGCTGACGACCGCGAAGCACATCCCCAAGCGCGTTCCTATCAGGCCTCGGTTCTTGGTCATGTAGACAACAACGGTTGGTGGCAACGATACGTATGTGCCGGAGAAGAATCCGAACAGCAGCACGAGCACGATCAGTGCCGCGGAGCTGTTTGCGGGGATCAACAATGCAATTACTACGCCCGACATTATAGCCGCGGGGGTCAGGCAATTAAGTGGACCGATTTTGTCGGCCACGAGATTGGGTACTGTTCGACCAAAAGCGCTGGCAGCGTTCAGCATGCTCAGCAAATAGAAGGCCAGGTTCCGATCCATCAATCCCTTCGCGATGGCGTAGGACTGCACGTAGAAGAATAGACTGTACAGTCCAAGGAAGCCGACAAAACTTCCGGTCACGAAGAGGACGTACTCAGGTTGGCGTAGTGCGCTCCAATCTACGAGCGGTCGCTTCGCGGCCGGTAAGACGCGGACCTTCATCGCCAACAGAGGGACTGAAAGTGTGGCCAGACACAGAAAACCGATAATGCGCACAGCCCAGGGGAAGCCGACCTGCGGGATGAGCTTGTTTAGCATCACCGGATAGAGTACACCGCCTGCTGACCGTTAGCCTTCATAGGAATTGATCAATCAATCTAAGCTCTTCCTTGCACGTACCTAGCGAACTCCCAGCTGCAGCGATGCCAGTCGCAATGGCCAGCTTTGTCGTGAAGTAGGTGCTGATGATAGCCACGCCGGGCACGAAGATCAGCCCAGCACCGCCGCCGATGCAGAATGCCTGGGCGAGAAGGACTTGATAGTACTCCTTGCAGAGACTAAGCATCATGTGGCCGAAGACTATGAAGAAGCTACCACTCCAAAGCAGCTCTCGAAAGTAGCCAGCGTCGTACACAGGACCGGTCACCGCACCGACCATCATAAGCAAGAAGGCCTGGATGGATCCGATCCACGAAATCGCGCTCGGGCTCTCTCTTTTCAAGATGTCGAGCTGGTAGTACGTTTGGTACACTCCGTAGGTGTTGATTATGCCCCACGAGTTGTAGAAGATGAAGAAGCTCCCCATGACCTGCATCCAGGCGCGGAAGCCGCCATTAGGTATACTGGCCAAGTTGTTGACGCTTATCCTGGTCGTCTTCTTTTCCACAGGTGCTGCCGTCGCCGCCTCCGCGTCGTTTCCTTGCAATGCGTCCGGGTCTGAATCTTCCCGATATTCACAATCTTGCGAGGTCTCCTCCACCTCTTCTATCTTGTCGCCATAATCGTCGTCTTTGGAGGCCGTTCGCAAGGACGGTTGCTCCTGGGTTGCTAAGGCCGTCTCCGTGTGTTTCTCCTCATTCCCAAGCGTTGACGCATCATAGCCAGTCATGGAGGCAAGTGGCAGCGACGCGGAACAGGGCCGCGCTAATAAAATCACGGGAATAGGGCAATGGGCGGACTCAGATCTCGGAAGGACAACGGATACCCGACGATACGCAGCCTCCAGGACTGAGGGTTAAATATACAAAGGAAGGACAATGTAAAGCGCGAGAGAGTGATCACTAAAATAAAACCGACCGCCTGAAATCAATCGCACTTCCTGCACCCCAAATTGTACTACTCCTGTACCCCATCTCCACTAAAAAGGCTGCCAGGTCTACACCAGATGGTGCCGTTTGCCGAGCTGGCGGAATTAGCTACTCGGATATAGGCCACAAGTAGGAGAGCGCAAGGTGCAGGCTGTGGGTCATCTTACGGCATGGGCTTGTCGTCTACCACTCAAATGCCACATCGACCCCCATCGTCCCGTTCCAGCGCCGTCTGCGATTGGCTTGGTGTCCGCGGACTAGGTAGGGATTGGCATCCGCCATCTCGCTCTTTACAAAGACGCGAAGTGGGCACGAAAGGGAGGGAAAAAAAGAAGCTTGCGTGTGTTCGCCGGTAAACGAAGCACTGCCCTTGTCCGCACCTGTTCAGCACTTTCAACCTGAAGACCGCCCGCCGAAGCCCAGAAGGTCGGCGCCGAAAATTCGTCGATTACCGTTGGCCGCTGGGCAAGGCCGCTGTGACAAGAAAGCTTAGCAACGTCATGTGCATCGTGCTGCTCCCCTAGCATTGTCCACTTCGGGTAATACAATGGGCTGGCCATTCGGGTGCCATCTCCACGACAGCATGCAAGATATGATAACCACATGTCCGGCTCGCCGGCTTTGAGTCACTTCGACACGCCGCCATGAGCCGTCGCTTAGAACCTCCTTCGACTGACAAAAGCTGGCGAGACGTGCGAAATGCGTGCACCAGACCACAACGCTGTTCTCATAATCAGCCTCGTGAAGACTAATCGATCTTGGACAGCTCCCTTCGCCTCAAACTGTAAGCTATGATGGAATGAGCGCTTTTGACGGTTGCCCTATTCATTATTCAGCATTCCAACCTTTCGTGGTGCGATTACCCGCCGTGCGTGTTCGAATGGGCCTCAAAATAGATCTCAGCCTAGCACACGTGGATCGCAATATCACCTCTGCACTTTGTTTCAGTATTTCTGAAGCTGGGCCCCAAGTGTGTGGATGCTGTTAGTTCGCCAACCGTCAATCTTTCAGGCGAAGTGCGGCGATCTAGCGTGAAAAGGAGCCGATTCCCGGCATAACCGCCACACACGATTGTTGCGCAGCCATAGGAAGAACGGCAAGCAAGAATACAACTTTCTTCTTGTCGAGAGAAAGGAAATTCCATGCGGTGATGGCCATTCCATGCTCGCTGACAAACTCATGGCGCACGTAGTATCCGATGTGCGGTATACCACTAGACGTTAAACCTTGGACAACAAGTCCTCACGATTACTGCGTTCATGTTGAGTATGGTGAATGAAATCGTTATTTTTGTTCAACTCTACCCATCACTCATGCATATTCCTGTTCATTTCGCCAGTCCCATATCCCTTTTTGGTGTGCCCGAGAAACCGTCGTCCGAAGTAAGGACTGGTATGCTTGCGAACCACAAATGCTAACTTAGTCGTAGAATCGCCTACGCAATAACTCCATACATGCCTCCGATCGTACCGTATGCAAAATTGCTACATTAGTAGGGCTCTTGATTTGCTTTTGTGGTGTTACCCAACTTCTTAGCCGAAGTTGCCCGATCTTACTACCCCTCATCTGAAGCCGGGGAATCGCGGCCGAGTATCAGAACAACCGTTCCACATCCGCGCGAATGGCGTACAGGCACACCGGACTACCTGTACTTTAGTCATGGCCTGATTGCACTATATTTTACAGCACAGAGCGGCATCGCCTGCGCTATGAATATCGTCATGAACATAATGCTATTCCGGCATAAAAGGAAAGATATTCATTCCGTCGAAGTGGTTTTGGGGTTGACGACTCGTGCGCGGGCTAGCTGATAGCCTGGGAATATTTGAACCCTTCTTACTTGTTCCTGCCACTTGGTAGCATCCCACTGTTTCTTCCCATCTTTGATTCGTTTCGCGTGGAGAACCTTCTTGCGGCGATTCTCACGCTCTTCAACGATAGCTTCAGCAATGTGGACACTCTGATTACCAAATCGTTGATAAAAGATTGGGTGCTCCAGCACAAATTTGAGAGCAGCATATGGCAGGGACAGCAAGATACTGGAGATGAAAGATGTGAGAAAGTCAGGCCGGCCTGTGTCTGTCACCGACATTTGTCCGAATTGTATTAAGCTGAGACGAGGATCGGCCTGCGATGGACGGGTTTCAACGACCGCAGGTAGTCTCGGGAGTTCACGTAACTGCGCCGCTGCGGGGTCAAAGTGGAAGTTAATTGGAAGAGCCATCACAACCCACTGCAGAGAGCTGTCGAGCAATTGTCCGGCCGCATCTCCGAGCGTGGGTTCTTGCTGAGAGATGGTCGGACCATCTACAGTCTCCACATGCTCAGCAAAGGCGCGCCACCAGTGATTTAGACCACCATCAAGCGCGAAGGATAGACAGGTGGGAACGGTATCCCACCGTTGAAGCAGCCTAGCACAACCAAGACCAGCACCAACAACCTCAGGTATATCTAGAAAATACCCACCGGCGACGTAATCGAGAATGCGCGACATTGTACCTGGGACAAAGTCAGAACCTTCATATGAATTTTTTAGGCACGAGGGACGTCGTAATTAAAGGAAGTGAAAATGCTGAGTATAACTGCACCAAACCATACTCTTTCTTTTCGGCGCCAAAAAAAAAAATCGAAGGAGCATGTCTCTCAGAAAACACTTACGGGCAGCTGGTGAATTCGGGTCAATGTCCATTGGTGCCTGATTCATCTCATGGATGAATTCATCTGGGGTAAGCACGGGGGCACCGTAAAGGTATTTAAGCGCCTGTACAAAACCAAATTCTGTCAAGAACCTATTGGGGGGTTCAATGCGTATGGTACGATCTGGTTCCACAAGTTTATCGATGTACTGCCGCAAAGTTGAAGACCTACACAAGATGAGCGTATGTGCGGATATGTGCCGAGTACCAGCCGAAAATCTCGAAATATCAAGCCTCACGTCGGAAAGCGCAGGCTTGTCGAAGTGAGAGAGTAGATGGTCTTGCAGGGCAAGAGCTGAAGGAACTTTCTGATCATGGAATGTCGCTGGAGTCTGTGGCATCATGGATGACTGAATGTCGCCGTTCATTGTCCGTTCCACTGATGAATTGCGAGACGGTGTTCGTGACACGTCAATGTTTCTGTCGATCGGCTGAAAGTTGGCTTCTGGGTTTAAAGACGTCGGTCGCGCAGCCATTGGGGGAGGATACAGAGGCCCGTGAAAACCGTTGGCTTGTGTGTGTGGCTGAAAGAACGGTAGTCGAATTGTAGACAGATCGCCAGAAATAGGCGTTGACGAGGGCTCAGATGAAGGGTGAAATTCTGGCGGCAGTTCGTGGAGAATTCGTAGGGACCTAGTGTGCGGCTTTGATGCCATTGTCTCCTTGTCGTTATGCGCCCATTCACGATCTTTTACGTTCGAAGCAGCTGCACCGTTTGTGTTCTCACTCTCCACTGGGACGTTGGTCTGCGAAGTAATGTACGAGTTCAAAGGCGGCATCGATACAGGATGGCCATTTTTGCCTAAACCCAATCAGATGACATTCCTCCTCATAATATTAGGAGCCAAAAGACCACAAACTTACCACTTGGTTGCTCGATTAGCAGATTTGTCTTCTCACGCAGCACCATTCCCTCCTCCTGTGCCGTGGCCGCGCTTCCATTTGCCTTGTGACCTGATGAAGGGAGCGACTCAGGGGTCATTGACCGTTCGAAATTGGCTTTGCTCGTGTTCGTCCCATCTTCACTTGCAGTTTCTGACTTTTCAATCTTCGGAGGCATGGGATTCTCATGTCTAATCGGCTGATTCTCCGGACGACTCTTCCGCTGAGCCCTCGGAAACTGCAGTGGTATCGCCACAACCGGGCGTCGCTGTAAATCAGCCAGTGTGGTGCCATTTAGAGGAGCCATGGTAAATGTATGAGTAATAGAAGAAAAGCCTAGTTTTTAGCTGTCCTGCGGCCCCAAGATAAATTGCGCTGCGCTAAACCCGTCGCAAGATATCTTGAGGCGCACTCGGAATCTGAGACAAGAAGGAGTGAACTGAGAGTGAGGAGGAAGAAAGGAAGCGGAGTCGTTGTCTTGGGCTCGCGGAAAGTGTCTGCTCTTGGATGTGGGGATGATGCGGTGTCGGAAGTTGTGCCGCTCATCGTGCGTCTGCAGCAAGTCTCCGCCCGGATGCTGCAGCCATAATGCCTAGGCACAGGTACGGCTGCTTTTGGTACGTGATTTTCTTCAGTCTTTGTTCAGGTCATGAACAGCTCTATACATACTGGTTCTCTGTCGTAAGGGTTATCTGATGTACTGCATTGCAGTTCCATTTTTTATTTCCAGTGTAACCGCTCCAATTAGAACTACTTTTCTCCTCTCACACGCAACTTGCCAAGGACTAAAACCGGTTTCAGATGGCAATGTTGCTAGTAACTGCAATCACAGAATGCGAGGCAGATTGACCAGACGAATCAGAGCGTTATCGCTGCCGCCATTCATCATGTAATATCCTGAATTTTATAGTGCAATTGGCTACCGGCGTATGGCCGAAGGCCTATGTGGTCAGCTGCTGGAATGATGTATAATGCTCTCCAGAGATCATTGCTAGAACACGCCATACCTCGTTCCAACTCCTACGATAAACTTTGTCAGAAACTCTGCGTAGATTCTCCTCGTCTACGTCCTCATTAGCATGAAGCGGCTCAGTACCGAGATCTCTTCGCTGGAACTAGTTCGGCATATATCGTCGTGCTGTATGGTGTTCTATGTGCTATGAGCTTCAAATGAGATAAAGAACGCACCGCCGTGCCGGGCCTATATGCGGTTCAGAATCAGCAGACGCAAAGCGACCACGTTGTCATCCAAACAATTTCCGTCGACAGCTACCCAAAGCTAAAACAAAAGGACAGCGTTGGACGAGGAGCTTTTTTCTATGTAACACAAAATCGAGCTTGTTTGTAATTCACGGACGGAATTCTGCTTACGTGGAACAAGATCCTTTTTTATTCTCCGGGTAATACAACCTGATGATGTCCAGCCTTCGCGGTTTTCAATTAAGTCTACAACTCTGAAGCTGTTCAAGACAAGGTCTTGGAAATTGAGTATGGCATTCAACGTCTGAGCCGCCTCTTACAGATGCAATCAAACATTTCAAATGATTATATAATTGAGCCTTCGCCAAAATTAGACTTTCGTTCTAATGGCAAAACATTCGACGGCAGAACAATGTCTCCATTTCCAACAATACTCCGTTGTCTTCATATCTCAAGTAACATTGCATTCTTCGACGGACGCTCCAGCAACATTCATTTGGGCCGTCTTGATATGGTCGTCTCACTAAGTTGCGGCTTGCCTTTTGCGATCCCTTGAATTCTTTCTCGTAGAGCTTCTCAGGAAGGGCTATTCCAATTTCGAACTTCTTCGGCGAGATGAGCAAGCTTCGCGAACTTGATATATCTCCTAAAGTTAGTCATTGGTTTTACTAACATAACCTTCCACCTCAACGATGCTTGCGCCGCTGGGCATTCGTGTTTCATACTCTAATTTGAGCAGACATGCACCTCCCTTCTCCAGATTGACAGTCCAGTTGACTTCACCGTTCTTCTTCAGCGTGGCAGTAGCCATACCCCAAGCTGCGTTTTTTCCGTTCGTTGTTGGTACGACTTCATTTGCTCCCTCCTTCGCTGACTGTCCCGCCTTAGTAGCATCTCCCTCTTTGTTCAAGCCGCGTGGTTGCAATATCGATACGCGTAGACGTTCGTCCTGTGATACAGGGACTTGGTCGATAACCAAGAGTTCTACAGGGGTGGATTTGGTATTTGTGATCCAGATGCTGCGTTGGAATGTGTGTGCAGACTCTTTGTTGATAAAGCCTGAAGTGGTGCGATGAACGTTTGGCTTCGGGTAGCTGATTTGAATGGCTGGATCGACACCAAGTGGCAAGCTGAAGATTTGGTTTGGCGATACTCGAGGAAAATTTATATTTCCTAGGAACGACCCATCCAGAGTCACTCCTACCATGCCCTTCAAAAGTGTGACAGTGCTTGATGGATTTCGAATCTTAGCTCGCAGAAACGCGGCTGAGCGTAGCTTCGGTACTGAAACATAAGACAGCTGAATATTCACCGCAGTGAGTGACGCTATTTTGTGTCTCCTCGCGGTTGAAGATGGAACGAGCGTCCGAATCCCGGGCAGCTCATAGTTCGCTGTGAGACCATTATCCTCCCAGACAGATTCCTCGAAATCAAGGCCGTTGTCGGCTTCTCCCTCCTGGCCGTAATTTTCATCGGCCACAGTTTCATCCGCTGCGAACTCGATATATTCCCCCTTGGCTGAATTGTTGGACATCGTGTCGTCTTTAGGAGCTCCTCCGCCTCCAAAAATGCCACCGCCAAGCCTACTTCCTCGCTTCTTCAATTCTTTATCCATGCTGCTACCACCTGATGCGCCGAGGGCCCCTAAGCTAGTGTTTTGAGTCTTCTGGGCCTTAGTGATGCTTACAGATAGCCCTGAATTTATGGTAGGCGGCGGATGAGGCACGTATGTTTGAGTCTCGTAGAGATTGTTACTACCAGACACTTGCTGTGCTGGAATCGATGATCCAGATAGGCCGCCGACTTTGATCTGAGGTGGAGCAGTGTCCCAAGGAGAAAAACTACTGTTCGCAGAAGCCTTCATTTTGTAGTTAGCCTTACTTGCTTGTTGCGACAAAGCGTTCTGATATCTGTGGCCTTTGAGTTCAGAGATGCTAAGCAAGCCACCAGAGTTGTTATCCCATGATCGCCCAAGCTTTACTTGCCAGCTAGGCATAAAAGGCGCTTTATCATCAAGACCAGAGTAAGAAGTCTGGGAGGTGGATAGAATGATTTTTGCGTCCTTCCACGTCTCAGATGTGCCGTTGGTGAATTCGGCTCGATACACGATTGTTGCGGACTTTCTCACCGAGTTTATGCTCAAGTCGTAACGCGGTGTCCAAAATGCAGAGTTGGCAACGTATGAAAGTAATAATGTCACAGTCGTCTCTGGAAAAGAAACCGAGCCAGTTGATTTATCTTTGGGGTCAGTAAGAGGCAATCCGGACAGTGTGACAGAATCTAAAGAGTTCCGACGCGAGGATGAAGGCGAGTCTAAGGATGTCTCAAGGCCCAATGTAATCTTATAGTAGTCGTTTGCCCAGAACTTGCGTTTTTCTGACCTGGCTCGCTCGGCTTCCTTTCTCTTTTCTTCCTTCCGTCGGCGAACCTGCTCCTTCTGTTTTTCTTTATCTCTCTTAGTTCGTGCTTTTCGCCTTTTTTCATCTCTTCCGATTTTTGTCCTTTCGCTTTCCAGCCTAGCCTTTTGCTTCCGCAGCTTTTTCAACTCAAGCTCGGCACTTTTGTGGGAAGAAAATAGTTCTCGCCGCTCGGCTTCATACATCGACAAAGCTTCAGATACCTCCTTAGCTGAAAATTTCACTCCGCCTGTCGCACCGGTAATACCATTCGCATAAGCGTCCAAGGTGTTGCACCTTCGTTCGACGCTCTTCTGCTGCTCACTTGCAGTCTCGATTTCGAGGTCAATTTGTTTAATTTTATGTGTCAGAACTTTGACGGATTCAATTTCGTCGTCACTGTCTTCATAATCATCCTCCTCATCCTCGGATGAATTGGACTCGCTCGGATACACATCCGAAAATTGCTCATTGTTCGGTATGAGCTCCAGAGTCATGTCGGTTATCGTGGCGGATCCCTTTCCATCCACTTGAATGGAGTTCTGGTCGGCCTCGGCCGTGAGACCGAAGATCTCGATCTCATTCTGGCCTGGTCGAAGAATGACATCTCGAATTTCCCTGACAATATGGGCGCGTGCAGGGTAGAGTGTCACAGATTTCGTTGGTAGATCCTTGATCAGAAATGTCTGACGAGGTATATCTTCAGCCATTTTGCGGGGAATACAAAATCAATTCGAAAGGTTGTAGAATCTAGTAATCAGCATAGTTTGCTGTGTTCGGCGACAAAGTCGCGGTTTATATGCCCTTTGTGATTGAGGCAGACAAGAATGAGGAGATAGGCAACAGGCCAAGCCCCCAAGCCAAGCGAGAGGCTTGAGGGTGCTGGGAGCGCCCAGAATCATATTGGTGGAGGCACAGACAATAATGAATCTCTACCAGTGCTAGATCATTAGTCGGTTTTGCATGTGAGTCAAGCGCTCTCTATATGCAAAGCAAGATCTGAGAAAGGAGTCCTCCAACTAGCTGGGGTATAAAGTTAAGCAGAAGGTAATTTGCCGATTTAGGTCATTGCTATATGAGTACAGATTACGGGGCACGACGCCGGTAAAGTGTACTCTTTGAACTTTTCCCTCCTCCCTGAGGCTGAGCAATTTTCCCTTCAACTTGCAAAAGCCACTTGCAGCTAATCTAGTTAACCAATGATTAGCACTGTACCTATCACAGTCCTGGATCATTTTGGAAGCTCGTAATAATTGAACTCATCAAAATTGAACGGGCGCAGCAGCTCCATTGAAACATCGGCACCTGAGCTCCCAAGTACCGCATCGAAGTTTTCAAAAGCGGTGTCAAAGTTCAGCCAGTCTGGCGATATCGAAGGATCGAGTCCAATCGCTGCCGTTAAGTTGTTGCCTAGCGTGCCACCGCCAGAAGGCACTTCCGTCGATGTGGTTGCAATATCGACACCATCACTTGTCGAAAGAATTGGACTATTTAAAGTCGATCTTACTGTCTCGCTCTGCATATCTGCATCGGGTAGTGTAGTAACTTGTTCTTGTGCAACACTCTTCTCCCGTGCCACACTTTTCTCCCGCGTCTGATTCAGCTCACCGTCGCCCGAAGCCTTCTTCAAAGCTGCTCTGCCCAAGTCGGCCATTGTACCAGCACTCCACCAGTCTCGACGCATCTGCTCTAGTATATCACAGCATACTTGTAAATCCTTCTTGGCCCTATTACGTAGCGTCGCGATCTTGCTCTGACGAAAGACGCGGTATGCATGAGCCATGGCAAGCGAAACGGACCAAGGGGTAATGGGCAGAGGCGGGTGGTCATGACGACATTCATCTCGAAGAATCTGAATGACCCGAACTGCAGACAAGCTTTGCCGAACGAAGGATGATGTTGCCGGAATCGGTTCATTAATTGGCCGTGCCTTATGGGACATTATCGCAGCCGAGTGATAAAAAAGCTCAAGGAATGCTGTCAAGCAGTCAGTCATAGATCGAGCTATGGGAAATAATTGGAGTACGGACCGAGAATCGAAGGATTTATATCAGCACTCTTATCTCCAAGCATCTCCTCAAAGCCAGGAAACTCTTTCTCCCATCCAGTGCATGAGTCATGCCGAGGGCGGTAGTAGCTAATTATGTGATCGAGGGCTACAGTTATCTGTAAACATATTCCGAAAGGGGTATGCCTTGTCTCCTCGTGGTCCAGAGGGCTGTCGATCCGGCTATCATCGTCTGAAATGAAGACGGGCCTTGCATTCATCATTGTGTTTAATCGATCCAAACACCATAAACACCAGTAGAAATTATTGAAGTATTCGGCTCGTTCATCGTCACGTGCTCGTCCAAACTGCATGCCAATAGTATGTGCGTGGTGAATGGCTTCGGCGAGGTGAATCGAAGCAACTTCTGCTCCCTCAGTTCCCTCTACATACTGTGATAACAATGCAAGGACTTGAATTAGCACAACGCGATCACGTTCGAGTTTTGCGTTCAAAGCAGCATTAACCGACTTATAAAGTCGTTTTGCGAAATCGCGCGGCGCAAGAGGCTGGCCACCGTCCTGAAGAATGAGGTGCGGTTTTGCACGATCGTGTCTTGACGCGATGATGCAGATGGTTTGAAGCAACATTGGTGACAATAATTTACCGCTCTTCCTTCTCCCTGGTCTCGTTGCGTCGACGATTGGTAAGATTGGATGTACGTACTCAAAATAAATTTTGATAAGTGCATCGAGATGCTCCTGTGGCGGCAGGAGATCCACGTTTACCACGGCGAGATAGTTTTCCAACGCTTTCTCCTCAGCACTATCTGTGTCATTGATTCGAGAGGTAGATCGAACGTGAGTGGTTCCTGGCATCCAGTAGCCACACTCATGGTGAACTGTCTCAGCACCCGTGGTTTGATCAAGAAATAACGTCTCGGGTCTAGCCCTACCATAGAAATGCGACGGACTGACTGATCTGCTTCGAGCTTCATTGGAATTGCTCCGTCCACGCCGAATAGGACTAGCTTTGACACGAGTCTCGATCTTGATCTCCGAAGTACCTTGCGTTCTATCGCTGCCATTGCTTGCCTCAGCCTCGACTTCATCGCTGTTAAAGGTATGAGTGCATCGTTTCTTCTTATGTTACTTATCATCTCTAAAAATCATAGAGAAGGCACTCACTCGTCGTTTCTTGCAAGTTTCACAAGCTCGGTAGACTCTTTTTCGCTTCCTGAAAAGCTCGTTGTTAGCAGCGAACGTAATTATGCTCGACATCGTCGCTGTGAAGCTTCTCCAGGCCTTGCGAGATCAACCTTGAGCAGAGAGGCTTGTTTAGTCACAGCGGCCAGATCTCCTTGTGGTAGATCAATGTCCCACTATTATGCGCCACAGGTCCCTGAAGAGAATAGTGTGGTGGCTGATCATCACGCCTCAAACTTGACCATGACGTAGAAATGTCATAAAGAATCCTTATGAGCATGACTACCATTCGGAGTACATAAAGGCGCTTGCTCTAGTGAACCTCAAACTCAGTGCCGCAAATCTAAGATCACATTCGTCATGTCGTTTGTCGCAAGGTCGCAAAATCTAAGCCGCTCTCTTCGCCATGCACGTTGTCAAAGACACTTGCCACTTGCCGCCTTTGTGACACCAGCTCAACAGGCAAACCGAGGATGCGCAAGAACGCAACAAAGGCCAAATCTTGAAACATCTGGTCAGAAAATGGAGATTTCAGTCGCATCATTTCGTGCATTCTAACCGAATTTACTACAGAAGTCCACAGTTCACTCAACCACTTTATGATAATCACTCAAAAACGCCAGTTTTTTTCGAGAAGTAACTTCTATTCAGAGAAAAAACCAAAAAGTACCGAGGGTCTGAAACCGAAAATCCTCAATGAAAGACCCCCAACAGAAGAGGAGCAATCACCTGACGTAAAAAAACATAACGAGGAGTTCGAGCGTCGAGCTGAGAAAGCACATGAAGGTATATCTATCGAAGAGGCGCAGAGAGACAATGAATCTCCGAAATCTGGGTCTGGTGAGTCAATTCAGTCTACTACAATTTCTTCAGCAACAATCATAAATACCTATTGAGAAAGAAGCTGAATTAACAAAATTATAGAGGGCAAAGGACATAAGTCAGAAAGTAAATCGAAGAAATAACAATTTCAAAGAGCCACCAGGCACTGCCGAAACTTTGGCTGTATATTTTACAGGTGTTTAAATAAGGGCGAAATTTTCATGTCTTCTAGGCGTATTGAGGAGATGTACTTGCTGAAACGTACAATGATCCCAATTTATTCTGTATTCGGCTGATCGTCGGCCTAATTTGGATTCACTTATTGGAATGGTCAGAAGATATTTAACGACTGTGGTAACAAGAAACACCTAGAGCGGCACGAAATGTACTCCAGTTCGGCTTACGGTTTGCTAAAGAGAGGAATTTAAATGTTATTTTGCAGTCTGCAAATCCAATGGGAAACAATAAACCCGGAATGGAAAGCATAAATATCGTGCATTAAGATAGTTTTGTACATAAATCGAGTTTTATGTTGAGTTCTAACATTGTAATGGAAGACCGAGCTGCTTTTGTAAGATGTGCTAAAGCATTCTGGGTTCAGAAAATTGTGTTCTGTTTCATCGACGCGAGCAAATTCGTTGCTGGTGCTATTGACTTCCATTCGGCGTTTAATTGTACCGGGCCCTCAAACCAGCCCGGTACTAAATATTGATCTTCCTGAGTGTATGGTGATGATGATATCTGTGGCACGTCACCCAATAAACTTCTAGGGCAGTCCCGTGCATATGATCGTACAATGCGATGGCTCGTCCAATCTATAGTTTATGCTGTTGCCTTCAACTGATGCCAGCCTAAATGCAACGAATACATCGTGAGCTACCGCTTTATATTGATGTAAGGCGAATGCAAATATGGCATTTCGCAGCACATGCTCTTACAGTCATTTTTGGTGAATATCAGACTACAAGTATTAAAGAAGTTATGAATCGAGATTGTGATCCTAATCGCTTTCAGCAAGCTTGTCGGTCTTCTTTTATTAGAATGAACATGTCAAGATGGCAGAATGGTTTTGAAGCACTCACAGTTGACAGTTACAATTTCTATCTTGTAAGTTAGTAAACACAACAAAGGCTGCCGACGCAGGGATCAAGAAATCTGGCTTTGTTAGGCAATGAGATTAGGCAATATAACTACAGTTTTGCAAAATATTATATCACATACGGTCATAGAATGAGGAAAACTGGAGTCCCCGTCCGCTCACTCTTACATAAGCCTCATATCGGCCCATTAGTACTACGGTGGGTGACCACGTGGGAATCCGGAGCTGCTGTATGTTTTTTTTGCATTTTTTTTGTTCTCTCTCCCCTCATCTTCGTAATGTACTCTTAAATTGATATAAACTTTGCGTAAAAAGGCTAATACTTTTTAATTGAGTTAATAAAGTACTATACCACCGCATAAACTAGCAGAAGATACTTTTCAATGTCTAGGTGTAGTGTGCATTCAGAAGTCCCTTTGTGAGCTTACTGTATTGCAATTCATGACCGCAGTGAATAGTCTGTTATGTGCCTACATTCTTGCTCTTCAATGAAATGACAAGAATCTGTTGAATACTACCCATCTCCGGAGCACAGGGAACATATCATTTCTCAATAGAAAAGAGTACAGACCGACCAATGTCAACCGATCCTTCGCACGCGCGATATCGGGTATGAGAGCAAGCTTGAATATCATAGCCCCAACTAGAGATTAGAGTGCCGTACGAGTTTCTGGCCGCGCACATTAGTTACGAACGATACCAGATTATCTTTTCAACATGCCAATTGAATCCATGAAGACATGAATCCGCAAACTCCTCGCGAATGAGGCGTTCCTCGATGGCTGACCTTGGCTCGGTGGCTCGTGGCTCGCGAGATTTAGGCCACAAGGCCATTAATTAGTCTTTCGCTTAAAAGGGGCACAGGCGTCATGGCCCAAGCGGTAAATCTGGCAAAAAGTCCAGCCCAGCCAACTGTCTCAACTGCTTTGTGGCCTTCTGCAGAGTATTCATAGAGTCTCAAACGCCAGGATTCTTAACAAGCCGTGCTCAAGTTCCGGCTTCTACAGGCGCGAAGTATTGCGCCTTATCTTTCGAGTCTGCAATCTTGAGATTATTCCCACCAGGCTGCGCTGAAGCTCCCCAAATAGCCACGAAATCGCAATGGATGCGCCGGAACCCAGCGACACGCCTTTCGCAGTTGTTCAAGCACATACATCGAAGTATGCAAAGGTAAACATGCTAATTGCATTGGACGATTAGATCGGTGATAATAATGTGTATGCAGATATATCAGTCATACCTAGACCAGTCAACGCCGTACGTCCAGTACAGATGGATTGGCACTGGCGTGCTCTTCTTCTTCTTCAGCCTTAGGATATTAGTCGCGCAAGGATGGTATATCGGTATGTGACTTGGTGCAGGGTTGAGCAAAGAAAGCTGCAAATACTGACTCTTTCCACAGTGGCGTACTCTCTTGGCATCTATCTTCTCAACCTGTTTCTCGCCTTCATATCACCAAAGTTCGACCCGTCGCTGGAACAGGATGAAGGTATGGAAGATGGCACATCGAGCCTTCCATCCAGAGAAAATGATGAATTCAGACCCTTTGTGAGAAGGTTGCCGGAGTTCAAGTTCTGGTATTCGGCAACTAAGGCGATCGCGATTGGCTTTGTGTGCAGCTTCTTCAGCATATTCGATCTGCCCGTTTTCTGGCCAGTCCTGGTTATGTACTGGATCATTCTCTTTGCCTTGACAAGTAAGAGCTCTCGACTTGTTTACTCGCGAGTGAGGACTTAGGGCTGACCAAAATTGCAGTGAGACGTCAAATACAGCACATGATCAAATACCGATATGTGCCATTCACTGTTGGTAAAGCTAGATACGGGGGAAAATGAGCCACACCAGTTACGAGGGTTCGTAAGAGATGGATTGTAAAGACTGCGCATCCACTTGGCCGAAACAGCTACCTTGCCTTTACTGCACGGAAGTTAACATTGAACGATGTACAAATACAGTTGTAGTACATGGCGTGGCGTTCAAGAGGTGTACCAGTACGAGATATGTTCAAGCACTAGACCGGCATATGAGCAGAGTAATTATAAATGATTGAGAATTCCAGTCCATATGACCACCGCACTGTGTGAAGTAAAAACACCATGATACCTCTGAAGTACCTGTTTAGATTGACTAGGTCAAACCTGGTCTCCTCGTGTTCCATACTCATCAAATAACGATTCGGCGATACAAGGCTTAGCCAGGCAGACGCTGAACTATTCGCGAGAACATGTTTCAAGCATTTTCGGAGTAACCACAACCCTCAATGTTTAGAAAGCAAAACTGAAGTCGTTGAATCAGTTAAGGTTTTAGAGTTAGAAAATGCTTTGACATGATCACATAGCTAGTTCATGTAGACAACTTTGAAATTTTTTGTCTCTCAAGGCTGCTATTTACGAACCTTTGATAGCTCAAGCTGCCGATCAAAACTCATCGCGAAGCACAGTTATTTTCCTTCATTTGGCACCAGCTTTCATTTCTTCGTCCTCTCCATAATTGTCTTAATCATTTCATTGCCCAATCTTTGTGCCTCGGGGATCCGCGGAGCGAAGTACGCTTGGATCTTCTCGAACTTTTCTTTGTAGGCTTCAAAGGCCTGCAGGTCAACCCTCTCACTCCAGTCGCGCGCCGCGAATGTAAATTCCAGATCATCAGCTCGGAAGCTGTTATCGGAAATAGCAGTCTCAATGGTTTCTTCAAGTAGGGCAGGTGTTCGAAAGAGGTACTCCGTGATGCCTAGCCACATGCGGAACAGCTGCATCGATGTTAAGACAGTTAACGAGATAGAATAGGCAAGGGACACTTACTGGCGTAGCACATATAATGTGATGATAAGGATTGATATCAAGTTTACTCCAACAGTCCACTATAGCGAGTAAACTTAGATGACTGTTTTTCTTTTGCTTTTCCGGCCGTTCTCCCAAACTAAACTTCTCGAGTACAGCATCATCCAACAACTTCTCACCCTCTGCATCGCCAAAAACCTTGCGTTTTGCTTCATGTATTCTCCTCGTGAATGTTTCCCTTTCCCCGTGTAACATGAGCTTAAAAAGCTCTGTGACGCTCTGGGCGTATGTTCTGATTTGTTCTCGTGCACTAGGATTCATAATTGCCAATCCGGCGTAGACATGCCATTTATTACTATAGATGCGCATCATAACATTCACTTTAACGTTCTCGACGCCACCCACGTACTGTGGCATTTCCCAGGGGTATTGAGAATTCGCAGCCCAAGCGGCGCCCATGGAGAGGAAAGCAGCATGTGTAACAGCCTGTGTGTCTGCGGTTATACGGTCGTGCTGCACTGCCGTGAGGTGGACTGGTGAAGACTCCAAACAGGAAAGTATGTTCTGAACTAAATTGAAGGCTTCATCTTGGGCTCTATGCTTGATGAGAACCAACGGCTGACCCTTGGGGTTCACACCAGGCCCATGAAGCGAATGACAAGATACGATTTGACAGTCTGGAGGAAGATGTTTTTCAAATGCTGCGATTTCTGGGGCTTTGCATGAGGTCTGTCCACCAACTATAGCGTTCAGCTTTGTTGCTAGATGTTTTGTCAGTACTCATGGGAAAAAACTAGGCTTGGAGCAAGGCAGACATGGCCCATATTCCCTCACAACGCTGTCAATGTTCTCAGCTTCGACACTGTAGATGATAAAATCACTTGTTCTGGAGACTAGGTGGCCATTTTTAAATATCGATATGTTGCTCTAGATTGATGCTAAGTACATGCGTATATCGCCAAGGGAGGGACGGGTTGACGTACCCTCCCTCGAAACTCTGCTTGCAGCGCCTCGAACTTATCTGGACGATCGCAAGCGTGCACCCTACAAACTGCATCTCAGTACTACGTGCTGCCTCCTTGAAATCTTTGTTAGTGCAAGTTCACAACATGCAGATAGAAGATATGAAATGAAATATTTCTTGCTTCAGACAAAAAGAATAATAAGGTAGCTGAGATTTTACATCAGTGACAGCGAACCTTAACATTTGTTCCATAACGGAGACAAAAGTCAGAATCCGCCATACTCGAGCCAAATGCACTCAAGTCATCACCTCAATGAGAATTGTGAATGGTTATGACTTACCATGTGGAAAAATTGTAAGAGACGACTAGAACAACAGGAAACTCTTACTTCCAGCCCGCGTCGCTTATTCTGCGGGCATACATCTTCCCCATATCGCCCATACCGATAATCCCAACGACTGTTTCCCCTATTTTGGGCTGCATGCCTGGCGCCATGATTGGACGTGTCACAAACAGAAGGATGGATGCGCTCCCAGAGCCCGAAAAATCAGCGTTTCTTTGAGCCCACTTACTAACGATAATATAGCACCGGAACAGGTGAATAGGTCTAAGTCATTAGGGTTTACATATACAAGGCAAAACACTTGCAAAGAGCGGTATGTTTTCACGACGCAGAAGTGGTGTCGTTTTGTTGTTTAATGAGAGACGAAAAGTCAACGGGCTGGAAAGTTTTCAATGGAGGAACGCACGAGCCAACCATTTGGCCGCCAAGAGTTCTCGCCCACTAACCTCTAATTTCGACACAACATTTTCCTACGGTATTTCGATTCTCCGTACGACGACAACTGCATAACATGGCTCCCAAGAAGAGTACGTTGAGTCCCGTCCTAGATTTTACACTGGAATCCCTAGCGTTGCAATCACAACCACCTGATCTTACGAGAAATTGAGCTGACAAAAGACATTACAGAGACTACCGACAGGCCACAAGAGAACGTTTCTCTCGGTCCTCAAGTGCGAGAGGGCGAGCTCGTCTTTGGCGTTGCTCGTATCTTCGCCAGTTTCAATGATACCTTCGTTCACGTCACCGATCTTTCGTAAGCAAATACCACAGATGTACCGACTTTGGAAAGCTCATGGGTACATTGAAAAATCAAAATGGTCATAAGGCTAACATGGGTGATTCCAGCGGCCGTGAGACCATTGCCCGTGTCACGGGCGGAATGAAGGTCAAGGCTGACCGCGATGAGTCTTCTCCATATGCTGCCATGTTGGCCGCGCAGGATGTCGCTGCTCGCTGCAAGGAACTGGGAATCACTGCTCTGCACGTTAAGATTCGGGCTACTGGTGGTACGTAGTTCCAACTCTTTTGCTGCGCAACAATTCATTCTAACGCGAATCCAAGGCAATGGAACCAAGACTCCGGGCCCTGGCGCTCAGTCCGCTCTCCGCGCTCTTGCTCGTGCTGGTATGAAGATTGGCCGTATCGAAGATGTTACCCCAACTCCATCAGATTCCACGCGCAGGAAGGGTGGTCGCCGTGGTCGTCGTCTCTGAGCAATTGCGCTTGTCGCTCTGGTATGCTTGTTGCACGGCTCCAGTCGTCATTGTTGCCATATTTGGCTTGGGCGAGTGACAATTTCGCAAGGAACGGCCCCATTTGCCTGGTCCTTATACTCATATGTTGTCACATGAAGCTCAGTTCATGACTAGTTGTAGTAAATGGCAATTTTAAGCATCAAGTCATTCACCTATTGTCCAAATGTTTCACTCCGAATTCCTCGCACTATGGCCCATGATGTCTTTCGTTGCGAACTTCCTGCAACTGCTTTGATATTTTCAAGTTCACAGTATTGTTCACAACGGAAAAGGAAAGCAGTGCCAAACCAACTCACTATGGATTCAGGACATGAGAACTCAAAGGAGGGCGCACGCACACTGCAAGCTATCTTGCCACTAGAACGTTGCCAACTAGATGGCCAGAGCCCTCACGATTCTATTCGTTTAGCGTGTGGTCATATTTACTGTAAGCTATGCTTGCAAGATCTCATGATTACAGCAATGTTAGTCGGTCAACGGTCCCGATGCAAGACGTGCTTCTTTGAATTTGGGCCTCCGGCTGGATCAATTCTTCAGGGCACTTTAGGAGAACGAACGAAACAGGTACTTACAGCAGCAAGGAGCCCTACTGTGCCTGGGGTATCATATTCGCAAAGATTGACTACCTTGTTGGATGGATTCACAGCGTCTCGAGGTTTAATGCTGCAGCCAGTGGAATCTAAAGATATTGGGGTGCTCGATATTCAAACGGTACGAGTGAATCCGCCTCAGGAAAACCGTCTTCAGCAAGTATTGTTTATGTCGACGCAACCTGACAAGTCTGCAACGAGTCCATTTCGTGATAAGCAGAGTGATTTACTGGCAGGATATGGCGGTCTGGATACTCCAGCAAATAGCGTTCACTGGGTTACTGGATTGGATTCCTACGCAGATATCTTGTCTTACGATTGCGGTGTCTCAAACACGCAGTTCGACAACGGAACCTGGAGTACACATCCGGATATCATTGAGGAGTCTGAGAAACCAACAACACTGGAAGAAACGTCAAAGGTAGCCTGTGCCAAACTGAAACAACAGCCAGGGCGTGATTTAAGCGTACTTGCTGGAGAGCGATTTTGCTTCAAAGGTAAACTCCGTGATCAGATTTCCATGGAAAATGCCGTTAGGGAAAACGGTGGGAACGTCACTGGAGGTGGTTACAAGCATACCACATATGGGGTTGTAGGATCTGGCTGGAAAGTCACGAGTAGCTGGAAGGTGAACAAAGTACGTGTTCTCAGCGAGGAAGAGTTCTGGGAACTGCTCGAGTCCAAGAAAAGAGAAAGCCAGGCGGCTAGAGAAGCTGCAAAGCTAGCCATTCGAAATATCGAGAAACACGAATAACATAGTTGAATTATTGCGTCCAGCTCATAATGCCACTTTAACTTCGAGGACAAATTTGTTTACGTTCAAGCTCTTCGTAGTGCAATACTGACATACTCCAAGACATGGACGTCACACTAGTATGCGCACTTGTGCAAGGCTGCGAATTCCTTCAAGCAACTGACTGACTCTTCATATCAAACAAGGACAGAGTACAGATCTTTATCTGCGACGGTTTTCGCGGAGGCCACCCTTGCCAAGCTGAACACACTAGGTGCAAGTCTAGGCGCGAGACCCCTGGTGTCTTTATAACTTTCCCGACGTCCTCTGCGCCCATCTCCAGTTTGGCGTAAGACTCTCTCTTTTCCATTTAACATGCGGCACAGACGGACGTCACAATGGAGGGTCTTGGCCCTCCTTGTTGCTATTTGTCTTTCTGGGGTTGCGCGAGCTTCACTGGGCGATAGACTGCCTGATTTCAAGGAATGCGTCAAGGTCGGTTCTGATGTGATTTGATTTCTTATAGCGATCGTACTGAGACGCTTCAGCAATGTACTGAATCGAACTGTGTGCCAGGAGGCCCTTCAATACGTATGCAAATACATTGAATCGCCGCAGAATAAATTCACTAACGGCCTCATGTAGCCCTGCAACGCCGCCTCTTGCTTTGGGACTGTACATCCGAATGCGATTATTCTTGCCAGCACATAATTACCGACTTGCGCGAAGCTCGAGAGCCTCCCTATCGTGAGCCCGTTCTCCAATTTCACGGCAAATGGCCTTTCTACCGTTTCCTTGGTATGCAGGAGCCCTTCTCCGTGCTTTTCTCTTTCCTAAACTTCCTTGCCCACGACTATGGCATGACACGTTTACGAGAGGCTGTGCCCAAATCCTACCCGCTACGCAAATATTACATAATGTTTGGTTACTTTGGCCTGGCAAGTTGGGTGTTCAGCATGATCTTTCACACACGCGACTTCAATATCACGGAAAAGCTGGATTACTTTGGCGCTGGTGCCAGTGTCATGTATGGCCTGTACTATACGCCTATTCGGATATTCCGCTTATACCGCACGAGTGAAGACCCAAAGCGCGCTTCGCTGCTCAGGATATGGACGGTTACATGCGTAGGACTGTACTTGATGCATGTTTCATACCTCACATTCTGGAGCTGGGACTACACGTACAACATGGCTGCAAATGTAGTATGTGGAATCATTCAAAACATATTGTGGACATGGTTTTCCATACGAAGATACAGGAAAGGCGGACAAAGTTGGACGGCGTGGCCTGGTCTAATCGTGGCATGGATAATTCTCGCGATGAGCTTGGAGCTATTTGATTTCCCCCCTTGGGGTAGAATGATAGACGCACACAGCCTATGGCATCTAGGGACGGTAGGACCAACCATCTGGTGGTATACGTATGTCCAGTCATCCTTAGCAGATCTCTCGGAATTCGCTGACAACGCAACTTTAGATTTCTGATTAAGGACGCACAAGAGGATCTACAGAGTATGAGATTGAAGGTATGATATCCACTGGGCCGCATTATGATGTTTTACGATTGATACCATGGACCATTATGTATTCTGAGTCTCAAGGACTCACGTTCCAGACCTCTATCCCCGTTGTTCATTATTGACGTTTTTGTGTAGGCCAATGGCGATGAGTCCACGAAACGCCATTGATATTCCCAAAATCTGTCAGTCCTCAAACCACAGCAGAGTTGCCTACTGTCCACATTGTAATATTTGTCGTCAGATTTGCATATTTGCTAGCCAAACTATACGGGCCATTCCTTTACAATCCCCCTATTCATCATATCTAAGTTCTGTATTGTTTGGTTTGCGCTATCTCGTCCGTGTTATACGACCAGTTCGGATCAATTTTTTGTGTTATCCTGGTTTGCGCGTTATACCCACGTCAACAGCATCACAAGCGTCAATGTATTGCGAAGCGAATTCCTTCGAATCAGGATTCTTTGTGGTAAATACCTTCTTCAATGATATCAAGACCGCTAGCTGCTCTTTGTTCACTAGAAAACTACGAATTTCTAGCCTTTTGACAGCTGGCAGTGCTCTTACCGCATCTCCCATCAATACTATAAGTAGAAAGCTTGGTTACTCGACTGTATAATTACACATATGGTGTACTCTCTTCTCAGCCGACATGAGTTTCAGGCTTTCTAATTGTTAGTCCATCTTTCCTAAATGACGCACGATACGATAACAAGCTGTAGCAAGGATACATGCCGTCCATGCCGTTGTAGCCAATCATTCGCGAGTCAAGAGATGTACTTAGCCACCACCAAAACACAGTCTTCACCGGATCGCAAGGCTACATAGCCAAAGTAGCTAAATCCAGACTTGAAAAAAGAGGAATTTCGTAGAGGTTCAATCTACTAAGAGCTAAACACAAGCACGAAGAGTGTTTACGTGTTCATTTACTATTTTTTATCTACCCGTTTGCATTTTATGGATGAGTTAAGAGCAAGGGCTCGGGCTGCGCTTGAGGATGTAAGGTTCACGGGGCGCACCGACGAAATTCAAGTCATCGACACCTTCCATGAGACATTCCAAGCAGACTTAACCTCTTGGATAGGACATCGCCCTCCCTCCAGACGAGAGAGCTACGGAGAGCTTCATATACCAACTCCAGCCTATTTGAGACGCTTCATGAGTTCCGAACAGTTACTACAGCGAGTCAACGCGAAGTTCACAGCTCCAGCAAGCAGAGAAAATCCAGACTGTCTATTTGTACATATACCTCTTAGCATTATGAATGCTATTGATATCGACAAGACGTTATTTCTGCGGATATTCGATGACATGAGGCTTGATCCTCTCATGTTGCGCTTTTTGGGCAAATGGGATCCTGGATCTTGCCTTTCCTCGAGCGATGGCATCAACAGCTGTTACTACATGAGTTACATGCGAATGCGTGGACATTCTGTGTTGTGGGCGTACAGCAAGTCCTCTCGTCGCATTCGGGGTATACTCCTGCCGAGGACATTCAATCCACGCCTGAACACCATTTTCAATCCAAGCTTCAAGTTCTTGGATGCTTTTATGCGCAACTTGTGGATCCATCGAAGCTTGATTACCGAGCCACATGGATTAATGTATATTTGTTGCAGTTCTATTGTCGAGAGAATTTCGGTCGGCTTGTCTCATGCCTACGATGCGATTGCTAGAGTTGAACAAGGTACGGGTCATAGCACCTGGAACATAGACCATCCCCTCACTTTAGAAGGCATGACAGACAGCTCGAAAGAAATGGGACGTACCAAACATAGAATTCTCATCATGAAAAGGCATGCAGATTGCGTGAATGTAGCACATCAAATCGTACACGCAGCGCTTCAGGTTGATCATGCAAAAAGCCCTGTTGAAAATGTGTTTTCCTTACTCATGACTGATCTGGAGGCATTGAAACTTGAGAATGAAAACTTACTCGACCGAGCTCATAACCAGATTTTTGTCGTACGTAAGTGTCTTACGTCTCGCCGGCACAGTGCTCACTGATTCACAGCTATCCAATCTCATCGCACGCGAGGAAGCAAGAGCAGGTTTTCAAATTGCACAAGCTGCAAAAAGTGACAGCGGAGCGATGAAAACAGTTGCGGTTATGACCATGCTGTTTTTGCCTGCAACCTTCTTCGCTGCGTTGTTCTCACTTCCAATGCTACAATGGAGCCAGACACCAGTGGTGCAGGACAAATTTTGGATCTACTGGGCTTTCACAATTCCTTGTACTGTGATCATCATGCTATTTTGGACCATTATCACTTATCGCTCTTCCATTGGGGGATGTATTCAGAACCATGTGACACATACAAGTAGAAGAAGGCAAAAAACTGGTTTCAGATTGGACGGAAGCACAACTGAAGATATACAGAAGAAACCATGATATCGACGAATACCAGTGCGTTCTTCGTATTTCCATTCAAAGGTGTAGAAGAGGGGAGCGAGAATTGAACGTTTTCAACCTTTCCTTTTTCTAGTTGTTTTCTCTTCTTAAAAAGCCCTCGACTCGATGCGCAAGCAATTGAGAACTGCTTTTGCTTCCCAGTTTCGAGCTCGACGTTCAGACGAGTCGCCATCTCTTCACAACTGTCATTGTCGTTCTCTTGCAGAATTAGGAGAAACATCGTGCACTGAGCGTATTCTTTCGCGGACAGAAATCTGCAAATTTTTTACCGTTGCTCTTATGAACCAAAAATTGAGCCAAGGTTCAGACAGTAAATAGCCAGGTTGACAGACTAGATATGCCCATGGAAATCTGAGAGTGTTTCAATCACATGCCTTGATTAAAACCGTGTCGCATTACCACGTTTGCTAGACCTGTAATTGGATTTTTCTTGTTAGTGTCCAAATTTGCTAATGGCTATGAAGCCGCTAAAGTGTTATCACTTTCTAGCACAAAACGTCCAGTTTGTGACGAATATAAGGATTATGCACTGAAGCAGACGAGAATGAACAAACCCGTTGCTTAAGAAAGAGGAGATATAAAAAGCAAAGGAAATTGAAATGAAATACAAAAAATTCAGAAAACTTAAAGAGGGAAAATTTAGATCGTTCGTTGCGAGTCCATATGGTCTGTGTATTTGTCTGTCGAACTCCATCACGGACGCTAGGGCTGTAATTTTACAGCTCACCAAGTCCTGCTTGATAATATTGCATTGCTGTTTCGACTATAATTCTGGACCAAACTCCAAAGAACACACAAAGGAATGCGTACATAGCGTTCAGCTTGCTGGCGCCACCTTTGGAACTAGCAAGCCTTTCGTCGTCGGATGAAGCTTAGTGACTTTCTTTACCTCAGCCACAAAGTCTTTGAACCGCTCCTTCTTATCGAACCGTCCCTTGAAAACATTGAGTAGCCCTTGAATTGTAATTCCCTCCTTAGGCACATGTCTCGCAATCTCAGCTGCTGTTGGGAAACCTGCCTGCGCTGCTCCTGGTGCAGGCGTACTCGAACCAGCAGGGCTCCGTGCTGAAGGGCTGCCAGCTCGACTAACCTGCCCACTGGCAGTCGGACTTGCAGCCCTGGATCCGCGTTGCGACAATGTTAACTTTATGCGTGGATTTGCGGTGCGGGCATCTGTGTCGCTGCCGGAGCCTGCGGTGCCCAGGAGGCCACCCGGACGTGACGCACCACCATCACGACGTACTGCCTCCGGAGCAGGACGCGGTGTAGACGTGCCCTGTTTAATTTTGGCACGTTTGCGACTGGACTCATTCCCAGAAGCTTCTGAAAGATTCGGCGAGCCGGGACGCTTAATAGCCTTAACTCGCAGAGTATCCACATGCTTCTCTTTACGGCCAGATGGGGTGTTTGCGCCACGTGAAGAAGCGCCAGACGGAGGTTTGGTGCTTTTAGCGTTCTTTTGATCGAGCTTGGCCTTTGATTCTTCTTCCTTTTTTCGCTCTTCTTCTTTCTGGCGCTCTAATTCGGAATCTTCGCTCTCGCTCTGCTTATATATGAGTGTGTGATCAGAATATGCGGAAGAAGCGGAATGATTACCTCTGAAGAGTATGGATTCTCCTCACTATCACTGGCGTAGTCGAGGTTCTTCTCACGCCTTAACAGTGCCTTTCTTGTACCCTTCTCCAAGCGCTTAGCCACCTCGGCAAGGAGTTTTTCTTGCTCCTCTTCGGCATCTACTTCCTTTTCATTCTTCATATCGAATACATTGGCATTGAGTTGGTCACGTTTTAACTTTTCCTCTGCCATTTTTTTTGTATCATCATCGCCCTCAAACAAGTCGTTCTCCTCATCATCCGCAAAATCCTCTTCGACATTGTAGTCAATGTCGTTGGCATCTGGGTCAACTTCTGGCTGATCAAGATCCATACCATTAGCTGTGCGCTTCGGCTCCTTCTCTCCCGAGCGTGTGAACAGTGAAGCTTTTTGATAAGCTGCTTCTTCGGCCTTGATTCTGCGCTCCTGTGCTTCGTTTTTCAGTAACCATCGCGGTGCCCGTTGTCCTTTCGTCATTTGTTGCTCTGCTTGCTCTGGGTCCAGACGTTGCTTCTGGGTTGCCTTTTCCCTAAATCGATACCACTTTTCTAGGGGCACAAGCCGGAAAGAATTGTCTGGTTGCTGCATTAACATGACATGACACTCCGACAAGGCAGCCTCGTAGGATCCCTGCCAGACTTTTTTCTCTTCAAAATCTTCTATGTGCCACGGAAGGGCTTCTTCATACCGCAATTGCTGTCTCTTGCGCTCCTCGGGGGTATCGTCGGCACGATATACCTGCTCAACCTTCTTCTTAAACGCCTGTGGTTTCCTTTTCTGCGATGCAGCTGGCGCCATCTGTTTCGCCTGCTCTTCTCTTATGCGTTGCTTCTCTAGCTTCGCAGCTTCGAGTTGCTCACGTTGCTTCTCGTCTATCAGTTCCTCCTTAGAATCTACTTCCATGGTATTACTACTGGGATGGAAGCGAGGATCCTTGCGATGTAAT
This sequence comes from Verruconis gallopava, assembly GCF_000836295.1. Classification (NCBI taxonomy): domain Eukaryota; kingdom Fungi; phylum Ascomycota; class Dothideomycetes; order Venturiales; family Sympoventuriaceae; genus Verruconis; species Verruconis gallopava. The sequence goes on along the minus strand of NW_015622139.1, from coordinate 834,721 downwards.
CTCACAGGCCTGTCAAATTGTTTTTCGTCTGCGATATCGATGTTTTCTTTCGTGATGAGACGCGCGACATGATAGCGCAAACCTTGTAGCAACTCGCGCTTTGTGGACTTTATAGGTATAACATAAGTTGGCGGACGCGATTCCGTAGGCGATGGCGGCGCCGCAGCAAATGTTTTCGGTGGCATACCAAGCGGTATTGATTGTTCGCGGTTGCTTGGGGGTGCAATGGCAGGACGTGGACGCTGAATTTGTTTGGAAGGCTTATGTCGCGCATTCAGAGGATTGGTCTTCGGAGGGGGTCGTCGCCGTGGTGGCGGAGGAGGACCAGCGCCATTTGGCGTTCGTCCTGGGACGGCGCTTGCAGGTGACGCACTCATCTTTAGCTCTCGTTATTGAAAGCAATTCGTACGTAGGGCAAGCTCGTTTCACTGTGCTTGGAGCTGATGAAAGGAACGCGATCTGCGTAAGTGGACAGATTATGTCAAGCTAGATTGTGATTTGCACGTATCAAAGGAAAGCGAGGAGTCGAGGGCAGTAAGGAGAAGTTGTCTGGTTCCAGCTTCGAGATGCCATGTGTATGGGAGTGGATGAAGTACTTGGATCAAGCTCAAAGTCAACTGTCACCTCAAGTCCAGAGCCCTATGATGCTGTTTCTGCCTGAGGCTTCCACGAACCATACATTTGAGATAACTTACATTGTGAAGACCTGTCCATCTTTGCGTAATGATTGAACAGAATTTATCGATTCACAAAACCACGTAGCCCATCAGTCTTCCTTAAGGAAATTTTTGAATGAGTTTCAATGGCCCGAAGGCCATCTCAACATCTAATATGCCCAAAGGAAAGCGTACGCAGGAGACGAAGGACTTGGAGGACCAGTTGCGCAGCATGATCCTGGGCAATGTGCGCATAAACTCTGAAAACACTCCACAAGGACGGCCAGCCCGTGGAAGAGGACGTGATTCTCATGTTGCCTTGAGTATGCAGCATACGACCAGCAATATTTCTCCGGGGCCTTCATTCATCGAAGGTGGCAGCCAACCATCACCTAGTTACAACAGGAATGGTCATTCGTCCGGCCCTCAGGATGGCGAGTACTCGCTGCAGAATCCGCATGGGAATCACCGAAATCAAGGCAGCGGTAACTTTCAAGGACTTCGAAGTCGAGGACAGCATTACTCTCATCCTAGTCCCCGTGATCGAGGGTCGACTGGTGGAACGGTACACCCAAACCTGTATGATCCATCACAGTCCCCACAGAACCAAAGGTCACCAAGACGTACGCAATCTCAATCGCTTTCCTCTCCTGGAGCTGGCCCTGGTGGGCACCGAAACGCTGTCCCAACAATTGCTGCGTTTATTGCTCAATGTGAGCTTCTTGATATTCTCGCGGCTGAAGAAATTCCTAAGATTGAAATGTCACAAGCAGAATTTCTCCAAAAGGAAGCCTTTCGTGCAAGGCTAGAGGATATTTGCAGAGAGGAAATTCAGAAAGAGTATCCTGATTTGACAACTGTGCCAAATCTACGAGCGTATGGAAGTATTGTTTCAGGTTTTGCCACTAAGGGTTCTGATGTTGATCTTACTATCGTGTGGTCTGGTCCATCGCGTGATGATCCTGAGTTCAAAGCTAAGCTACCACGTGTCGTAGAGTTAGCTATTTTGAAGGCAGGACACGGTGCTCGGCTTTTAAGCAGAACAAGAGTGCCCATCATCAAAGTCTGCGAGCAGCCTACGGAGGATTTGTATGCAGCTTTAACTGAAGAGCGTCAGAGATGGGAAGAGCTGCCCGAAGAGGAGAAATATCCAGAACTAACTCCGCCGCCGGAATCGCCCGTCGAAAGGGATAACAGCTCCAAATTTGCACTGAATGAGGACGACGCAGTGCCGGAGGCGCGGGTTCCGCTTGATGTTGACCATCACGTATCTCGCGGGGGAAGGAAAATGGAAGTTACGAAACGAATTACGATGAATGACGACCCTGTAGGCTTCTTGCTACAGCTGAAAACCAAACGACGCACAGAAGACGAGGATCTAACACGATACTGCACACAATTTATCAACGCCAGGAGATTTTCACTACAAGCCTCGGATATAGATGATCAAACCTACGCAGAATGGTTTCTCGAAGGCCTCCCTACGTCGGTCGTGAAATCGATCGTCGACAATCGCTCGGTTCAATTAAAGTCAGATGCTTCATTCACCGATCACACTCTGTTCGAGCAATACTACGAAGTAGCCCAACCAATCATAGCAAGCCTCAATACTGCTAGGGGGAAGAAGGAGAGACCGTGGCTTCGTGAAAAGGCGTTGGGTAAGCTTGACTTTCCCAAAAGCGGTGTGGGAATCCAGTGCGACATCAACTTTTCAAACCCACTTGGCATGCATAACACTGAGCTGCTGCGCTTATATTCTCTATGTGACTCTCGCGTACGGCCTTTTGTTCTTTTCGTTAAAGCCTGGACAAAGCGACGAAAGATAAACAGTGCATATAATGGAACTCTCTCATCTTATGGATATGTCCTTATGGTCCTTCATTTCCTCATCAACATCGCACAACCTCCTGTTCTTCCGAACTTACAGCTCGTATTTGGCGCAGGCGAGCGGGAGGTTCTCGTTGAAGGGGGTTACAACATAAGTTTCTATCGAGACGAAGCCGCAATCCGTCAAATGGCTGCCACGCACCAATGGACGCAGAACACTGAACCTCTTGGCGTCTTACTACGGAACTTCTTCCACTACTATGCAGCACAGGGTTCGCACGTCATAGGGACAGGCTTTAATTGGATGCGCGATGTCATATCCATACGCACCCCTCGTGGTATAATGTCGAAAGAATGGAAGGGCTGGACTGGCGCAAAAACAGTTCATATGGACGGGGGTCGGGAGGTGCGGCAGAGATACCTGCTTGCGATCGAGGATCCGTTTGAAATCGATCATAATGTAGGCAGACCTGTCACACACAATGGAATTGTGACGATTCGTGATGAGTTTCGAAGGGCCTGGCGGATACTAAGCGCAGTGGGGCGAGGGGTGGAGGCGGAGGGGGGGTTATTTGACAACATCATTGAACAAGAGGAGGACAAGAGGCAGAAGGTAGAGGAAGAACATCGTACCATCACGGCTTCCACTTGAGGAAGTGACAAAGTGAGGGCAAGAGAGAAACAAAAAATTCATGGCATTGGGATGGTTACACACGAGTAATGAAAGTAGCTTATGTAACGAGTTGGGCACTTGGTACACAGTTGTACATTAATGGAGTCATACCTGACCGAACGCCGACAAGACCAAAGACATTATGACATAGGCTTTGATGATTAGGTCAAGAAAAACCTTCGCAGCGGCACTCCTCGCTCGCGCAGAGCTTCTGCGGACATTCTTGGGTCAGAATGAACATACCGATCCAGCTCACTATCATAGAACTCCTCATAAATTCTCGGTTCATCTTTCGTTCGTTCCGACTCTACCCATTCCCAGCAGGGAGACAGTTCACCTAGCCTTGGGTCATGTACGGTGTCAGCATCAGATTCCGCATAGTCGACCTCGAGTCCCGCCTGATCCAAGTTGCGGAAACGCACCACCGCGCCGCCGTACTCATCATCCCGGATTATCACGCGCCAGTTGCTTGGAAGGGGCCCCAGAAAGGCACTGGCGTCGTGGAACCCGTGCACAAAGCAGCTTCCCACGACTTGGTAACTGTTACTACCTTGAGGACGAAGCAAGGTAAGAGAATCGCTTCCGAGAAAGGCGCAGACTATATCATCTGGTTGAGTGATTCCAGGTCCAATGCCGAAATATCCACTTTTTGTGGTGAAGAAATCGTGCTCGTGTAACAGAGTAGATAGTTGACTTAACATTGCCTCATCTTCATGCCCTTTCTCATCTTCAAAGCTGCAGGCACCCAGTTTTCTATTTAGCCATTCAAAGGTCGCGTCAACAGGTTGAACAGCCGACGTGCGGTTTGTGCCCGGATATCTCTCGCATGTGTTTCCAAGCCAGACTGTATTGAAGAAAACTTGTGTCAAAGATTCGTCTGTCGGGTATTTTCCATCTCGACGGACGCAATGCAGCCACTCCCGTAACGTCCTTAAAATCTCTCTGCTCTTCAGATACTGCGCGCATACTTCCTTTACAGTACAGCACTGAATACCAGAAACGCATATCACTTTTTCTGAGATTGTTTCAAGCTCGGGTTCGGAAAATCCACTTGAGAACTGGATAGTAGGCAGACCATTGAAGGACTTCCGAAAGTCAGGGACCCAACTCGGCAAGTCTGATGTCCGTCGATCGAGACGACATGCCTGCATAAGATCTAGGCGTTCATAGTACCTGATCATGGTTATGAAAAGCTCACGATACGTCTGTTCGACAGACTTTCTATAGTCCACCGTTACACAATTACTGAAAGATGTGCTAGCCAAACTGAGCAGACCATATATCTTGTCTCTACCATCAGAGCACTTTTGATTCCGATATGCTTGAACGGTTTCCGTAAATGGCGCGTTCGGTGAATATGATAAGGCATCCACACTTTGGAGAAGAGAAATCAATTTGGTCGAAGGCGGGTGACCTAGCGATAAGATACTACGGACTGCGACCCATAGTTGCAACAGTGGGATGGAATCTCGACCACAGATGAGCTCTGCACGCCACATGGACATGGCAAGCTCGGAAACAATCCACAGTCTTTCGAAGTAGTTTCGACTAAGCAGTTTTTCTATAGCAAACCATTCCGTCTCACCGAATTGCTTGCACGGTTCTTGAAATAGTTGGAGATTCTTGGCGTCAGGAGAAGGATATCTGGATCCGTCCTTGAGATAAACGGCCTGCGCTGCTATATCTCTTAAACAACGTATTGCTAACCCGCTGTTTTCGCCGTCAGTACCAAGCCAAACAATTGTTCTCCAAGCATGTTTGTAGATTTTCCACATTTCAGGGACTTGCGTTCCCTTCTCAAGATAATCATTCTGGTTAATGCATATTGCATCAATCCAGAATGTTCTCGGACGATCTTCATAGCGGAGGAAGTGAAGTGCCTCAACAAGTGAAGGTCGCAAGTACAATATAGCGTCAGACCTGGCATCCTCGTCCTCGGAACTGGAAATTCTAACGGCCACTAAATGATGGGATCTTCCCCACGCATAGGACAAGGCCTCAAAAAACGGGGCTTCTGGGGCAGGTTGTTTTGTTGCTTTTTTACTGTGGTCAAATCCTCATTAGTTGGTTGATTATACGAAATATCATCATTAGCCTTCAAATTATAACTCAGAAGTCGCACTCGATGTAACAAATGATATTCAAAAAGTTTCAGAAGAAAAGAAGTACCTACAATTCATTGAGACGCTCAGGTACGGGCAGGTCCCACGAAGTCCAAAAGTTTCCATCACGAAGTTCTTTGCAATGAGTAAATAACCATCGATCGTCAATCGTTTTGTTAACAGACCAGTCGTGCGCCAAAGTAAGCATATCATGTTTGAACATTTTTGGAAATTGCATATGCTGAGGAGGCGGACCATCGTCTGATTTTGAGAGCCCCAAAGGATTGAATGAAGTATGGCTGATTTTAAGTCGAAGAGGGTCGTCAAAGAAACCAGGAAGGATTGTCACTAGTCGTATCTCACTCTTCTCGGGATCAAGACGTCTGTGGCGATACATTTCAGGTTGATCTGCTTGGCTAGCTTTTGCGAAGGCGGAAGCCATCCTTGTTGCCATAGTTCTCAAAAATAAGAAGAGATTTCGGATATTCTCATGATTTGAAAGGATTAAAAAGCTACAGTCGCTGGGAGGTCTTCGTCTCATTCCCTTAGACTTCGAGTTTCTGCTATGAAACATTCTACTTGCTCTCAACATTCCGAATGCAAGACCCGAAGCAGCCGGCGCTTAACCATTGGTTGTCGAACTCCCCGGAAATGCGTAAGGCCCAATCTACTCAGGAAATTTTCACCTGATTCATAAATGAGTGGTCTTAAACGGAGCTTTCAACCTATGAAAGCTTCAAAACTACTGTTTTTACTCCAAAGATGAACTTGAAGTCACTCACGTGATAAGTGGGACTGCTCATGCAGGGCAGAAACTGTTGGCCAGCTATCTTCCCCACTTGACTTCTGTTGTCAAGATTTGTGTCACCGTCCTTCGTTCTCCAAATTATCTAGTGCTCAGCCGTTGTGCGACAGCCAACATGCCTTCCGGACAAGGAGGTAAGCCGAGGCCTACAACTATAAATGCGTAGAATCTAATTGTGCTTATCGTAGTTGGAACCAATCCTCTCCACAACAAGAAGCCGAAGAAGAAGGTCACTGAGGAGGATGAAGACGACAAAGCCTACAAGGCTAAGGTGATGGCCGGTGTGTTGTCTCCATGAAGTAATGTCATATGACTGTTGGCATACTGATACCTGCGGTGGTAGAGAAGAAGGCTGCAGCGGAAAAAGCGAAGGAGTTGAAGAATGGTGGCAAATTGGGTACTGGCTTGTCAAAATCCGGAGGGAAGAAGAAATAAGAATTTCTACGAGTTGCGGAGTGTGCTAGCGTCTGTCGTATGAATTGAACCAATTGGATAGGCAACAGTTGCTCGCCAGCAAATCTGCTAGATTTTGCTAAATGTACGAAGCATGTAATGAAATTTTACTTCTGTTGCACTTCTAGGTCTCGAAGAATAGAAATTTGCCTGTTCTCATATAGATTGGAGCATCGATACTTTGAGTTTTATACTCGTCAACACCATTAGTTGTCGAAAACAGATCCTAATCTGCCAAATAACTCGAGGTGTTTCTTACAAGCTTCTCGCCACTGCAGAATCTTAGCCAAGGCGGGTGCAAATCATGGCTTGCTGTCGAAAGAATGAGTATTGAAACTAATGTCATATATGTTTTACAATTAGTCCCGTTTACAACTTATTGAGATCGCTTGTCCCTATCTCGTAGGGCAGGTCTTCAAATAAGATTAAAGCCTGATTTCAATGCTTGAGGTTGGTGTGCCACGTACAGAGGCGCTTCTATTCAGAAATCGGCCTAGTAAAACTGTTGCCTGTAGTTTAATATACGAAATCAGCGCCGAAATTCGCATGTGTCCAATCAAAAAGGCGCTCTAGAGAGGGGAAATTGTCCTCTCCATAAGTTTTATGCAAATGTGCCATCCGTGCAACACCATGACCAAAGCTGTTACGTCAAAAAGTAAGGACTTATCCATGAGGTTGTTATGATTCAAAGCGTACTGGAAGGTACGAGTAACAGCTATCGTGTGCTGCGCGCATCTTGTATTTCCTAGCTTGAGATAAAATGTGTCCAGGTGAACCAAAGGCCCATTCCACGTGCGCAGACATTTGTTATGACAAATGCGACAAATTACCCAATTTGGCTTGTACTTGGAATGAAGCATATACCGTGCTGGCTGCTGCTCCTCAAGTACCCGAGACCCGCTTTGTTAACAGCCAATATTGCACAAACCCCGGTGCATAAATGGTGGACCTTCAGATGTCATGATAAACATGAGATTAGCAGCACATCAGGTATGGAAGTGTCCGCTAACCAAACAGTGATTCTTTGCATCTGCGGCCAGATTCCACAAGAGCAAGAATATCAATTATTTAGATGGCCCGCCAGTCTATACGCTGATTGCAAGGGCTATGTCGAAAGTGATTGATAGCTCCAGAAGGTCAGTGCTATCCTGGTCTCAATCTGGAGATTGACCGGGGCTTCACGATGCCACAAATAGGTATATTTCCGGGAAGAGGGACCTGGAGCTCGCCTAGAACGAAACAACTATTAGGAATCTGGTCTGCGGTATCCATCTTGTTGGCGCGTCAACCCGTGGGGCCGTGGAGACGCTCACGTGGCCCTTCAGCAACCAAAGCACATTCGAGTGGATCTAGATCATCGCCACAGAAATGAGATGTATTGCGTCTACGGTTGAGAACATGTCGTGATTTGCTTTCGACCCTTGATCGCGGACTTTGACAGGCGAGCGGAGGATGCGGTTCAGTCTTGCCATGATTACGCAGGCCCACAAATGGAGCAGCTTGGCAAACGGGCCAAACTTTACGTCGCCGATTACCACAGGCAATTTTGATACTCCAGATGGTGGCGGACCCGAACCTACAACTTCCCTCGGAAGTACATTCCGCAGAGGCCGCGGGAAAGTCGGCGTCACTTGATATTTTGATCATGCCAAGATGATGTCGCAGGAACTCTGGCGGGCAGGAGGACAATCGACAGTACGAGTGCCAAGGCCGTCAATAACCGAATGAGTGCAAGTACGAGGTTTACGTTCGAGAGACGGTGGTGGTGGAGGTGGCACTGAGCCGGGGCGGCATGCCGCTCGGGAATGCAGCAAACATGCAAGCGACCTCGTTTTATCGAAAGAGGGCATCATCGGAATGCAGGATCTGATGTGGAGGCAATCACAACGGAGCGTAGGTTGGGATTTGCAGTTGAGAAGGCTGGGAATGGCAAGCTTCTAGAAAAAAGTCTTGGTTGCACGCTAGTGGAGCGGGCCTGAATGCAACCTCGGTGTCACACCCTAAGCCAAAGCAATTCGACGGCGCGTACAGATGCTGTCTTCGTCTGTCTTGGCAAAGATAATAAGCTGTCTGGCGCATGCTCGCATTTTTGCCACGGCTGTCAATCTTCGAGGCTTTGGTTGTGTACGGAGTACGCGACCGGCGCTCTCCGGCTCTTTGCTCATAATAGCCGAACCGTCGTTTTGCTTTTTTTTCTGCCGTGCGGGCCGCTTCGTTGGCTCTCCGCACCAAACTTTGACAAAGCCAGCAGGCGATCGGACCTGGCGTTTATCATCGATTTCGTGGTGATTGGTGGCCACAGTATTCTGCAAATGATCCTGCGACATGGACTACCCGTGCGCTGCTGCGACGAACTTCTGGTATCGGTTCTAGGTTCGGCAGCCTAACGGAGCATCATCTGAAAACAGCTACGATCAGCTGGTGGGATAGGAGGCGAATGCACGATATGGGAATTACCGAAGTTGTCGACTTTGGTAGGAGGTTGACATGTTGCAAAAACTATGGCGATATAGAGGCGACGTGTCCGCCGCTGACGAGTGCCCAGCGTTTGATCACCGAGTCGACCACATGAACACCTATGCTACGTCGTGCCATCACTGCTCGTCGGACGCGATAAGCGATTTGGAATGTGCGCTGGAAGCCAGTCAAAGCAACGGATTTATCTGATCCTCCTTCCAGACAGAGAGGCCGACCATCAACGACGGGGCCAGCATCGGCAAACAACGCGCCAAGATCTCTACCAAGAAATTACCCTGCGCTTGGCCTAAGCTTGTGATTTCTTGTGCGACTTCCCATGAAAAGCTTGTCTCCAATTGGATCCGTTGTCTCTTGGCACGCGCGACAGTTTCCACGGTGGGAGGATCTCCTGCTTCAGTAGGCATAGTGGTGTAAACCGCCACAGCGTGTGGTGTCTCGCCATATCGCGGGGACCCAGTCGATGAAGGGGGTTTGGGCCGGACGACTCTGCTGGTCTGCGATAAGGATGTAACAGTGTGGAAACAGGTCGCCTGTGGATCTATTTAATCAATCGCCTGCCCGTGTGCCTCCAGTCCGTCCTTAAGCGTGTGAAGGGTGTTTCCACATCGAACCTATTCACAGTGGGCCCTGCAAACTTTGCCGTTGAAGCAGCCAAGATAATCTTTGCGAAAAACCCACTGTCGATCACTGTCGCAAACATGCCGGGCCAAATCGATGACCTTGTAAGTCACCATTTTCCTCTTGCGACAAGCATCGCAGCCCGTCGTGTTTTGAAGTAGAATATGTCTGAGGTTGAGCACGGAGTGTGGAGCACCCGTTCGCAATTTGACATTTTGCTTGCTTCCCTCTCGCGAAATTTCATGCTACCGCTACAGCATCTGCTCAAGCTGTGTCGGGGGCGGATCTACTTCATGAACAATGGCACTTTTCATCGCTGTAGCTTGCTTGGCTGTGAAATGTTCACCGTCCTCTCTTAATGCCGCTTCACAACTTCACAACGTCTACCTTTTGGATCGAAATCTAATGCCCCGTGATAGAACATGCCCGCTCGCATGGACCACAACTTGGTGGTGGCCGCAGATGGCGATCCAGAGCGTCGGAAGAGCTCTCACGTAGTCGAGCCACCGGCGTTCTACGATGGCAAGGCCGTGGCGCAAGAGCACTATATGGATGATTCGAGCGCCGACGACTTCCCAACTGAAGAAGATTTCCGAACGCTTCGACGTGTCCCTGAGAAGATTCCTGCCAAGGTCTACACAATTGCCTTCGTCGAGCTGTGCGAGCGTTTGTCCTACTATGGTGCCGTTCAAGTGTTTGTCAACTTTATCCAGCAGCCAAACCCGGGCACTTCAACTGGCAGAGCTCTCGATCCCAGCGCCGCAGATGCTCAGCCAGGTGCTTTAGGCCTTGGACAACGTGCCTCTACTGGTCTGACCACGTTCAATCAGTTCTGGAACTACGTGATGCCGCTTTTTGGTGCCTGGATTGCAGATACGTACCTTGGCCGTTTTAACACCATCTGGATTGCAGTCTGCATCTCTATCACAGGTCACGTCATCTTGACTGCGTCGGCAGCACCATCCGTATTGGCTCATCCTCACTCGGCCGTTGCGGCGTTTGCAATTGGTATTATTGTCATGGGTATCGGTACGTGGTCCTATTACACATTCTCGACTCGAACCAATGTGCTTTGAGTGGGAAACATGATGGACGTAGCCATTTCGACTGTCATAATTTGTTTAAAAATAAGGAGAGACTAACTATCTTCCGCAGGTACTGGTGGCTTCAAGCCTAATATCTCACCACTCATCGCCGAGCAGATTCCTAACGAGAGATTCCGAGTTGAGGAGCGCAATGGCGAGCGTGTCCTCGTCGATCCTGCCGTCACTACCGCCAGGGTCTACAACTGGTTCTACTTCTTCATCAACGTGGGCGCTTTGATTGGTCAAATCGGCATGGTATACGCTGAGCGATATGTCGGTTTCTACCTCTCTTTCTTGATCCCAACACTGGTGTTCTGCACATCTTTGCCTGTTCTCTTCTACTGCAAGAAATTCTATCGTGTTCGGGCACCCGAAGGCAGCGTCCTCGGCCCAGCTGTTAAGCTTCTGCTTTCGGCGACGAAAGGCCGTTGGCATCTCAACCCAGTCGCCACCTGGAAACACATGAACGACGGCACATTCTGGGACTCTGTGAAGCCGTCCAAATTCGATGAAGCGTCTCGACCGAAGTGGATGACATTCGACGATGCCTGGGTTGATGAGGTTGCACGTGGTTGGGCTGCTTGCTCAGTCTTCCTGTGGTACCCACTGTACTGGCTCACCTACAACCAGATCAACAACAACTTGACCTCCCAAGCCGCCGTCATGGCTCTGCACGGCGTGCCAAACGATGTCGTCTCCAACCTTGACCCGTTTGCGCTCCTGATCTTCATTCCGATTTGCGACTTGTTCTTGTACCCTGCTTTGCGCAAAGCTGGTATCAGATTTACGCCGATCAAGAAGATCGCCATGGGCTTTTTTACTGGTTCAATGGCAATGATTTGGGCCTGCGTCATCCAATACTGTGAGTACCCTGCTAGCAATTCAAAGGAAATTCTTTAAGCCTAACATTCATAAGATATCTACAAGAAGTCACCTTGCGGTACACACGCGTCGACGGGTACCCTGCCTAACGGCGATTCTTGTCCAAACGTTGACATCAACGTCTGGGCCCAAACTGGCAGGTACGTTGTCAATTCCACTCTTATATTCGTGGAGATATTGAAAGCATCGTCGGAATTCGTATCACCGCATTCGCTGCGGAGACGATGTTTCTAAAGTCCAGCCGTGCCTTTGTGAGTTCACGTGCTGACCTGAATCGCAGTTACGTCCTGATTGCCTTGTCCGAAATCTTCGCGTCTATTACTTCGCTCGAATACGGATTTTCCAAGGCTCCAAAGAACATGCGTTCGCTAGTCGCTGCTTTCGCCTTGTTCATGACTGCCATTTCTTCTGCAATTGGTGAGGCTTTTGTGCCCTTGTCCACGGATCCTCTTCTCGTCTGGAACTATGGTGCCATGGCTGTGATCGCCTTCATTGCTGGAATCATCTTCTTCTTCCAATATCGTACTCTCGATAAGCTTGAGGATGAGCTCAACGCCCTTCCAACAGGTCACGTAGGCACCGCCGAGCAGGCTGCTGACGTCGAGCGACGCCTCTCTGCCATCATCCCTGGCGCTCTTCACGACCGTGCTGCAAGCGCATCTAAGGAAGGCTCTGTCAAGGAGAAGGCATAAGAGGCATTCGCTCGGAAGCAGGTGGACTGCCCGCAAATTAAAAAAACGCGTCTGATGCTACGGACTGTTGTGTAATTAGAATCTCCCTAAGGGAAGAGACCAAAGTGAATACATATGATCAGAATGGCGATCATTTCAGATCCAACTTGCATTTGCTCTCTAGGTGCTACAAAACCATGCTCAGCAAGCCGATTCCACAAAGACTCAATCTCTCTCCCTCTCTCTCTCCCTTTACAATCGTGAAGTTCGATGCGAATCAGCCCTGTGCTTCCAACGTAGAATAGATGATACGTTCCAACCGTCGCATCGCGGCCCTGCCCGATCTCTTTTGGCAAGCCGCCTCGCCATCAGAACACCTTCTCTGTTACAATTTACATCCTCGGCACAACTACATCCTTCGCCGTGCTGCAGGCCTGTCCTCGCCAAGGCTGTGGCTTGCACGTCCAATAGTTTGTCTGTGTAATAGGTACTACCTTCCAATTTGCCTGCTCCACAGAGACCCACACGCATCCTGAAAGAGCCATGTTCCAAAAAAAGTACAAGCCTCATTCTCGTCTTTTGCGCCTGTCATTACCGTCCCTTTGGAGATCTGGGGTGCAGCTTTGATAGCTCAAACTACTTGGTCCACAAAGCTGGAGAAACCTGGAGACACTCTCAATGTGGAAAATGATCGACTTGTCATGTAAGAGGGTTTGAGTGGTAGGGAATCATGCAGGACTGGGTGATTAGGCACATTTTTCTGAGGCGGCCGAATCTCTCGATTACTGACTTAGACTATCAACTGCAGCCTTCCTCACTTAAGCGGTATCGCGCACCAACTTGAACCGCTGCTTCCTGCTACTGTTCTCCTCCACGGTCATGTGACATAGGAAAAGTGTTACATAGAAATGAGCGAGTTGACGCGCATCGCGTCCACCACAATCTGGAGATGATCAATGGATCTCGCCACTCAGACAACAGCCTCTGGCCTTCCTTCGATTGACAAAAGAGAAATCATAGCCTCAGGACCATTTGCTGAGACTTTTTTCTCTTTAGCAAATTGTCGCTCTAGCCATCTGGGAACATGTGGAGCTGACTTTTCCCATCCCGAACCAGGCGGGAGGTACATACGTGACAACTCAGGTCTGTTTCAGAGGCGAGGACAGAGAGTTGATGATACAAGTATTAAGATAAAGCTCCCGCCTCCCCACGCGCATTGCGCATAAAGGTAGAACGTGCTTCCGTTTCCCGCAATCAGATGTATACCAAACCGGGCCGCCGACCCACGCGTTCGTTGGAGAGAAGAGAAGTAGGAGTCGAGAGGTAAGATGTGAGAGTAGTGTCAATCAATAACGCCTAAATTCAGGGATCCACGTTCGCGGCTGGCTTACTCGCCTTCGTCCAACTTGAGTGCCGTCGTCCGGTGGACAGGTTCCAATTTTGATTTGTCAAACACGATCCAATCTGAGTGTGGATTTGGGGTATCATGTGTGGGATGTGTCAGTCTTTGTCGACCCAAATAGCAAAAAACATCGCCGAAACAGGAAAGCACGAGAACTCCGAGGCGAAATCATAACACGGCACGTGTCGCCCTTCACATTTCAGACCGTGCGTGGCGTACTCTTCGATTGAAGTTCCACGAGATCGTCAATGTGGTTGGAAAGGGCAACGAACAAGTCGAAGAACAATTTCCCCCCCATCTCCATCTCCATCTGCATGGTGCCGCTGCGCTTGAATGTCTTCCGGCTGCGGATAATCAAAGCCAAGTAATGAGCGCGGAGGCGGGAGTCGCTGTCCGGTGTGTTCTCATAGGCATACCGCGCACTGCGCAAGATGACACCGACCTCGATTCCACTCTGCAGGCCTTGTTTACGCAAGGACAAGCGTTTGAGCTCCTCGAGACCGTAGCGTTCAGCCGCGCAGTACACAGCTGTGTCTCTGAGAATAAAGTCACCCACGCCGGAATGAAAAAAGGTTGCCTCAACTCCACCTCCTCCGCGACCACCGTTGTTATTGAGGTTGGGCGAGGTCCCCTCCACACTGCCCTCGAGCAGCCAGGTGTTACGTCGCTTGTCGTGCATCAAGCGCGGATAGTAGTCACCTTTGTAGAGATACTCAAGAACGCAGGAGAAGATCTCGGGCTCCTCGTCGGGAAGCTGGATGCGTCGATTGGACTCAAAGAACTGATCCTGACACGCCGATGCAAAGAACGGCGAGTGGCTCAGGACGTCCTGATGAGCTGCGAACAGTCGTTGATCTTTGCCAACCACTATCGAAATAATGGCTGAAGTGAGGTTGGGAGAGTTACTGTCGGTGTTTGATAAGCTACTCTGTCTACTTTGAGCAGGACGGTGGTGCGAGATGAAGGCGTACCCCTCACTCTTGGGACCGCTCGCCTTCTCGAGCATCCGCTCCTTCACATCTTCACGAAACGACATCTTCATCGGTTTGCTGACTTTGCCCGCCCGGTCTTTTGAAGCAAACGAGCGTTTGAACATTTTAAATGGACTCAATGAAGAAGCCAGGACGCGAAACGAGCGACGAGACAGCGTGCTAAAGCTGAGTAGCAGGATTAAGACGATGACGCAAGAATTGACATGTGCGTGCTATTGGAGCTCCGGAAGCCTTTTCAGTTACTACTTGCTTTCACGAAGAATCTAAGCGATTGACACGGTGAATTGTCGCAGCCTAGATTACTGGGGAAAACGAGAGTGACCTGATAAGACTTGGCAACGAATCTGCACAGCGGATGCGAGATTCTTGCGAATTCGGCTGGCTCTGAACGAATGTAGGTGGGCGTGCGAAGGAGCCGAAATGGTGGGGGAGGCCGCGCTCTTTATATGCGCGCCTAGACTAGGCTGTGCTGGTCCCGAATGGCGCGTCTGATTGGTGGTTTTGATGACT
This sequence comes from Verruconis gallopava, assembly GCF_000836295.1. NCBI lineage: Eukaryota > Fungi > Ascomycota > Dothideomycetes > Venturiales > Sympoventuriaceae > Verruconis > Verruconis gallopava. Next base: position 819,567 of record NW_015622139.1, on the reverse strand, counting down.
CTCACGCAGGGGAGATCGTGGCACAAGCATGACCAGGCAACATATGACTCTTGTAAGCCTCATTGTCAACTGCACAGGTTGTCAGGCTTTCCAGAATCGTCCATGAAAGCCTTCCAGCCATTGAACGCTGGGCAGTGAGTCGTCCAGGTGCCCAAGCGACATTGAAGCCAGCGCCCATTCGTTTATCTAAGCATCGCCTTCCTTGATGTCACCCTGCAGGATTGGACAGGCCAGCCATTGGGCAGCAATTGCCTGACAAGACATCAAATAGCTGGCTGCGTCCAGGAGCCGAAGTCCTTGGAGGGCCGGGGTCAGCAATGTCCATACACACTCCTGGCTCGCGCTTATTGCATGAGTGTGAAGATAACGAATGACAACATGACCTCATTGCAGTGACGGTACCATAGATGAAAGGGACAGTGAGGCGCCAACACAAAGACAGAGGTCATACACAGTCACAACTAGACGATGAGCTGTGGTCTATCACGAGCACAGAAGCGTCAAGAACGAAGCCACGTCGTGCCATGCTCATTTCATCTCACTTCTTTGACTTGTCCCTGGGGTTTTATCTCCTTGTTGGCGAGAATAATGGCGACAATCGTGGAACAGGATGTTGCTTATCACTACGCCAGCCGAGGTTGCCCCCATCTCCGCTGCGTTGTTGTGCTTGATGTGTGTGCCATTCTAAGTACGTTATATAGGCAAATGCAGCCGCCGAAGTGTTTACCATGTGGTTCGGCAATGGCTATGCTCTGGCTTAAAAGATCAAGCCTTTGCATTACCATCAATTCGAGTGGCGCGCGAAGAATAGTGGGCATGGCCTGGCGAAGCTACGAAGTTTAAGCCTCAACAATAGCATAACGATCGTTGTTCCAATTCAGTCCAGTGAACTTGCCCGTAAGTGATGACGACGCAGTCCCAAATACATTTTGCAAGCAAAATCGTTTTCCATGCACGAAGCAGCCATCAAAGAATTGAGCAGCTGGAGAATTGAACAGGTCTTGTCTGAACGCAGGATCTTCAGGAGAGTAGATATGACGGTATTGACTTGAAAAGTTATCTAACCTTCGCCTCTTTTTGACACGTGAATTTACACACCCTCCATTTTTTTCACAACAACAATCCTTGTCGGAGGATACGAGATGCATGTGGAAACGGCACGTGCTGTCTTCAATCGAGCTAACTGATGTCCAAGAGAGGAGTCTCGGCTGTGCACTGCACGGGGACGAAGACGAGCGCAACGCACTTGGGGACACAAACGCGGGTTATGTTAGGACTCTGTTCATAAATTCAACTTGCTGCCCGACTTTCTCAAAAGTGAGCGTGAAGAGACGGGACATGGGTTGAGCTACCCAATAAGACTGATAAGACGAGGATTAAACGGATAGCAGAGATAATAGTGAAAAGGTTTGCTTGTTCCCCTAACTCACATGATTTTTATATCCAGGTTCCACATCGATCGAAGATCCGATTAATTGTGGAAAACTTTCCGGTTCCAACCGCTGCTTAGTCCGCCCTTGAGAAGCTTGGCCTGTATCAAAAGTGACAACATACCGCACCACGATTTGAGAGCGCCTTAAATGAATCTCCTCGGCCGTGCCTTCGCACTTTAATAAAAACAGACCAAAATTACCACCTCCACGATCAAACCGAGCCTTCCACCATCAACGCCTCCACTGCACCTCTTGTCATAGTATGCGAGCATTCTGGCCGTTGAGATCTTGTAAATCAAGGTTGAAAGTCGCCTATGTGTAGACTCTTGGATTGCCAAGCTACTTAGCAAGGGTCTGAAGAGGGGAGGCGGCATGCAGGATCAGTTAAGTTGAATTGGCTCGCATCAACGGAGAGATACACCGTTGGCAGACAAAGTTAGCCGGGCCAAATATCACCAGACAGTTCTATCCTCGGTCCGTATAGCAATTGTATCAATGAAAACATCATAGAGACTCTTGAGCGAAGGCCGCTGTTCAATGCCGTGAATGGACAACACAACTACCGAGCACCTGGAGATGTCCCCTGTCTAGCTGGCCGATTAAGCAGCCATGGAGAGTGGCCCACAGGGTGCACGAGCTTTGCTGTTGCACGATTCGCGGGCATAGCACATCTCCCTACCCCAGATTTCTCCGCATCATAACCTGTCTTCTGAGCGCTTCAAACCACGGCACTTGTGCGTGGCACCCAGACTAGTAGAGTTTGAATTGTCGTCTTTAATAGACTTTCACCAATCTGCTTTTGGCTATGAAGCCGTTCATGCGCAGCCTTTTACCAGGAGCGTGGCTGAACTCAGCGGGAGATGGTCCAGCTTCAATTACCGAGTATGAATTACCGGCTGTCGATCTATGTACTACCAATCCTCAATCTACGACTCCCAGGACTATAAGTATCGAATAGCTCTCCACATAGACTCCACACTCGTCTAGGATACTGACCCCATAGCGTCCTTTCCTGTTCTTTCTCAATTCATTTTCCTAGTGCTCTACTTTCCACACTACAGACGTTGCTTCGCGCTCTCCACCACTCAAACGGCCTTATCGGCTGGCAGCCGCGGAACGTTCCAAATGGATCCGACCTTTGACACTGAAGCTGTATGAGAGGCTCTCTCAGCTTTTAGAATGTAGCTTACGACACAAAACAGGAGCGACATCAAATCGAGGAGGAGCTCCACGTGGAGATCCTCCCCGGTACGGAGATCATGGCTGATGTCGGCAGCCATCACTTCGTAAAGGGGGGAGGGAGCACTGTGCTAGTACCCCAGCCCAGCGACGATCCGGCCGATCCTTTGAACTGGTCTCTCTGGTGGAAGATTGCAGCGATTACCTCCTCGAGCATGGTGACCTTTGCGCAAGGATTTGGACCTCTCGCGCTTGCCCCGATGTTCCCGGATTATATCAAAGCATTCAATTGCACCTTGGCTCAGGCCGTGCAGTTCACTGGGGTTTGTATTTTGGTTTTGGGATTCAGCAACTTTCTATGGTAAGCCCGCGTTCGCACCACCATTTCGCTTTTCATTTGACTCAAGAAAACGTCTAGGGTCCCGATCGCAACATCATTCGGCAGACGGCCCGTCCTCTTGACGTCCACTCTTCTCTGCCTTGGGTCCTGCATCTGGAGAGCTCGAGCACAGACCTACGGTAGCTTTATGGGCGCCTGTGTAGTCAATGGGATTGGAGCAGGGTGAATTCTATCACTAATAAAGTGTCGACGTTTTGCTAACGCTCGAACAGACCTGCAGAAAGTATGCAGCCAACAATCATCGCGGACATCTTTTTCCTCCATGATCGTGGCAAATGGAACACGTTGTATTGGGTCATCTATATGGGTTCTCTCATGGTAGCACCGATCATTTCAGGCCCAATGGCTGGAAAAGTTGGGTGGCGAGCGTTCTGGTGGCTTAATGTTGCTCTTCACGGGCTGACATTTGTGATGGTGTTCTTCATGTTTCCGGAAACGAAGTGGCAACGTGGAACGTTTAAAGAGCAGTTGGCGCGAGCTACAGGAACTTCTCAGCTGGCTGAAAAGGACGTGGAAAAGGAAGACGGTAGCCAACCTGCAAGCACAGCTGATGACGATCAAGTCAAGCCAACTGTCACTGCGAATTCACATGTTTCCCAGAGCAACGACCTTGTCGGCGTCAAGACGGCGGATCGAGATCCATACCTGGGCAAAGGAACGCCGAAGAAAAGCCAATGGATGTTCTTCCAAACGAATGCCCACCCGTTCAAGTCCATTCTCCTTGACCTTTGGATCCCGTGGAAACTATTCGCCTTCCCCATCGTGGAATTTGCATCATTTGTCGTATCCTGGTCATGCAGCTCGTTCCTGACACTCAATCTCACACAATCACAAAACTTTGCGGCACCACCATACAACTTCTCTTCGCAGTCCATCGGTTTCATGAACTTCGCCATCCTCGTGGGAGCGTTTATCGGACTGGCCACTGCAGGTCCACTCAGCGACTGGGTCTCAATGCGCGCAACGAAGAGAAATGGCGGCATCAGAGAGCCAGAGATGCGGTTGCCTGCCATGATTCCGTACGTAATTATCATGTACCTGGGCAACATCATTGTGTCCGTAGGATATGAGCGTAAGTGGAGCTGGGAAGTTATTGTCATTATTGGCTTTACCTGTGCTGGTATTCAAGTTGCTGCTCTGCCGTCGATAGCAAGTACCTACGCTGTAGACAGTTATAAGCCAGTCGCTGGAAGCTTGTTCGTGAGCATCACCGTCAATAAGAATGTGTGGGGATATGGCTTCTCCAAGTTCATCACCCCGTGGAGCGAGAAAAATGGGTAAGGAGGTCCCCGATTTATTCCTCAAAGACTTCTCTACTGACGTGGTACAGCTTTATTCCTCCTATCATGACGAACGCAAGCCTGATTTTGCTCTGGTGCTTGTTTGGGATCCTCTTCTACTACAAAGGTAAAACTTTCAGGAGATGGTCAAAGAACAGCAATGTGCACCACATGTAGACTATCTCCAAGCTTGAAAACATTCGCTAAGATGGATCGCACGGTGGTGGAGACTTAGAAGTAATGAAAATTCTTAAAGAACCGGACGCCTGAGTCTCGTTTGAAAGAACCGCAATTTGCTGATGAAAACTACCTGAATGACTTGTGAAGATGAGCGGATGAATCTTGCAAGGTTAGCAAATAATTTCTGCCGTCTCGCTAAGCATCCGAATGTCGTAGATATGTAGAGTAACTCGAGAGTGGGGAGTGACCAATCGTTTATGGTGAAGATGTCCCATCATGGTCACCACTAGTTTGTCAGCCACTTTTCGGGCCTCAGCCCCGCCACAAGAGTCCCTGCCTACCAGGTAGACACGGTCATTGAAGCTACCTGTTTGGAGCAAGCTGCTTTTGCGTGACCTATTACTCAACCAGGCTGTGAACTATCATATTTTTCTTGATTTTCTTCTTTCTTCTTTCTTCTTTCTTAACTTTCTTTCCATACTGTTCAACTCGACTGCAGAACCTCCATAAAGACACGCAAACGTTAGCATACGTTCTCGCTACTCTCAACCCCACCCATACGTACAGGTGAACTCATCGTATCTTATAATGGCCGCCGTGAAAAGGCTACAGAACGTCAGTCAGGCTGCAAGACACTTATGGAATATCACGCACGGTTTCTGACATGAGTCGATCAGGAGCTTAGCAAGAACACCCCGCCTACCACACCAGGCACAACGATCAAGTTGGTCAATGATGACCTCTTTAACTGGGAGATCATAATGGATGGCCCGGCGGAGTCTTTCTATGCCGTAGGTAGCCCCATATCCCTGTTGCCTATTCGTCAACGTTAACCTTTTTTTTACCTGCAGGGCGGTCATTTCAAGATCCAGCTCTCTTTTCCGACAAACTTCCCCTTCAAGCCGCCCACCGTATCGTTTCACACTAAAATATGGCACCCGAACGTGACCAACGACGACAAGGGTAGCATGTGTTTAGGTATTCTTAGGCCGGATGTATGGAAACCTGCCTCGCAGATTAGAAGCGTGCTGGATCTGATACGGAACCTTCTCATTGAGCCAGACATTGACAACGCGGTCGAGGCTAGCATTGCCGACCAATACAAGAACGACAGGAAGGGCTTTGAAAAGCAAGCCAAAGAGTGGGTTAAGAAGTATGCCAGCGCAAAATGACTCGCTGGAGAATGACGAATGGCAGTGCTTGTTTCACGAAGCATTTAATGCTCGCAAAGACGATGACATGATTTAATGAGCATCATATGGAGCCTTGGTACTCAAAGATTTAGGGCAAATCTGAAGGGTGCATTATGCGGAGCAGGACTTCGAACTATCTAGAGCTGCTCATGAGCTGATCAAAACCGTGGCTTTAATATTGAACCTGTGGTTTTGAAGCAATTCTCTGACTAAGCACCCATCGCTAATGCAGCAAATATCATATTGGACAAACATTACCTTCTCACGTCTATGTAGTCATCCTCTACAATACTTTTCCCTTCTTCCTTCGTTTGTAAGCAGACTATGCTTGGGTATCGTGTTTCAAAATGCTTGCTTTCCGCTTTTACCCAAAAGAATGCCAAAATATACAAGAACCACAAAGCAGATTGGCAATCTAATCACTTAGGTTGACCGCCGCTCCCCTCAGAAGGCAATTCCACAGGTGAACTGTACATTTCATAAGTTGGCTGGTGTGATGGGGCCTCGTAGACTGGCGCGCCAACCTTTTCGTATGTCTTCCCTCGCGCAGCGTTGCCAACGGCACCAATATCGCCAGGGCCAGTGTCTGGAAGTTCCTGTACCGCAATTTCCTTTGCTTTAGTTTTCCTTCTCCGGATGATGAAGAATGCAAGCGCTACTAGTCCTATCACTGCTGCAGCCACACCAATGCCAATTCCTGCTGCGGCACCGCCTGACAGACCTGAGCTCGAGCTTTGTTGTACTGGTGATGCGCTCGAGGTAGATGAGGAAGTGGAGGCGGCACCGTTGCCAGTTTCAGTTGCCGCTGCAGTTGCGGAAGCAGGCGTGTTTGTTTTCGTGCCCGACGACCCAGCTCCAGTGGCAGTCTATGTAGTGAAATTGTTAGCACCCAAAATTTCAGGTCTTCGAAAGGGTGCGAGTATGCTTTTGTAAAAGTGTACATTGGGCCGGAATCACAACATCTTGAGGACATCAAGTTTCCCGGACACCCTTACGCGTCCTAAAACATGTAGTGCTTACCGGTTCGATAGATGTGGAGTAGAGGCCGTCTTGAACGAGGCCGATGCTGCTAAATAGCCAATGCTGGGCCGGCTGTATTGGCGTCACGTTCGTATTTGGGGACATAAAACCTGGTCCACCAGGATGCCTATAGATTCCTGTGAATTCTGCCGCTTGCAAATGAGGAGAACACGACAACAGTGGTTAACATACCAGTCAGCGTTGAGACTTGTACCGTTGGCAACATTGTTGATCTTATATGTGCCATCACCCCAAGCAGATATGGTCCACTGCTGAGAGTTCTGCGCATTCGAGTCTTCCATGCACAACTGCAGTTTCGACGACGAGACCTCATCTGCCACGTAACATGTTCCCAGCTGCTTTAGCGTATTCGAGTTCTTATTGCGGAATTGAACATTTCCATTCGGTAGTGTGTAGATCTGCCAGTACATTCCACTGTCTCCAGTATCGTTTACACTGAAATGTAAGGAGTTACTGGACCAGAATAGAGCAGATGTGTAGTTCACACGGGTCTCTGTGATCCACCACCACGTATTTCCATCGAACGTTGTCATCCTGATGGGATCGTTTCCTTCGCAGCTCGTTTGGATTTAGTCTGCAGGTTAAGAGGTTGATATACTACGACTGGTCTCGAGCACCTTGGTCGAAATCGGGTCAACGGAGATATGGATAAGGACAAAGATGAGAGAACGATCAGTGAGAATGTAAGCAGGGCTTAATAAGGCGAACAGTAAAGACGATGGTCTTCAAGAAGATGATGCAGATGATCTTGGCATTGCTTACATGGCAGCGTGAGGAAACCAAAAGCCCCAAATTTACACGTAGCAGGGAGCATTCCCAAACAACCAGGCATGCTGGAATAGTGTCATGGGCTATTCATACCTCACGTCGCGGAGCCAATAGCCGTGGGATGGATCGTCCACAGGATTTCGGTTCAAGAGACGCTAACTCTCATGGAGAAGTTTCATAGCAGCGGTTGAGGCTTGGGAATGCAAAAGCCGTCCACATCGCATGACCACAGCACGGTGAAAGCGCCAAAAATAAGCACTATGTCAAACCACGGCCGGGGTTTCATGGCGCAGTAACGTTAGACGAACCACTGAATGAGATTAGCTCCGGGAGGGAGTCTGGAGAAATACATGGGAATGCGGAAAGATGTGCGATTCACGGTTGACACAGACCAGATGTCCCGGGTTTGAGAGCACAATACTGGTGAAGGCTCCTCTTGGCGCAATTTGTCGTCGTGAGATCACAGGTTTAGAAGTTTTACCTTTGTAGGAGAGGTGAGATTTTAGGCCGAGGCTACAAGGCACAAATTCAATGTTGCTTCCTCAGGCATCCTTAACATATCGGCTAAGGTGGAAATGGTCCTCGTCAGGCAGCAAGCTCGGACTTGAGGCTGCGATTACGCATAGAACTATCATGAATCTTCGTCACAGTTTGATAAATCCAGTGCACTCTCCTTAGCCCCACACTCTTTTACTCTTTCAAATTGCAGTGAGACGAAATCACTTCCTTCTTGCTTATCAAGTATCCAACCGAAGAAGTAAAAAAATGGGTTCCGTTGTTCTACCTCATTTGCGTAGTGGCTGGCATGTCGATCAGGCGATCCTGTCGGAGGAAGAACGTCTGGTCGTGATTCGCTTCGGCCGCGACAGCAACCCGGACTGCATGAGGCAAGATGAGATTTTGTACAGAATAGCTGATCGTGTCAAGAACTTTGCCGTCATCTATTTGTGCGACAATGAAGAAGGTACGGATGCCAGTTACTCTTTTATTACTACGCGAACTTGTGTGCTAACTTTGCCCAGTAAAGGACTTCAACACCATGTACGAGCTCTACGACCCGATGACCATCATGTTCTTTTTCCGCAACAAGCACATGATGTGCGATTTCGGCACAGGAAACAACAACAAACTGAACTGGGTCTTGGAGGACAAGCAGGAGCTTATAGATATCATCGAGACGATTTACAAAGGCGCGAAGAAAGGCCGTGGTTTGGTAGTCAGTCCGAAAGACTACTCAACTCGATATAGATATTAAAAGGCAACACTCCTGGTTCTTAGATGGTATGATGGATGAGACAATATATTGTGCGCCACTCGAAAAGTATTTCGGTCGCGTGTCCAGCTATTAAGCTGAAACGAAGACGTGGGATAATTGGGTATACGGAGAGGCATGTGGTTGGTATAATCACTCTTTCCCGTGAGATCTCTATTTCTCACGCCAGCTTCGCAGTCCTTCAGCAAAATGCCAAGCAGGCCCGAGCAGTTCGAAACGCTCAACGGAGATCTATGTCGCCTGATTTCATTCAAAAGGCTTTGGCAAATATGGACAAAGTTGGGACTGAGAGGGGCAGTAGCGGGGTTAAGAAACTTCTTATGCGCTGGCTGACTTGTCGCTGACGCAATGAAAATCTATGTACAAGTACGCATACGTCTTTCTTTTATCGTTCCATTTCTATTCCTAGTGCTTTTCATGGAATTTACACGTCGCATTTGTTGACTCTCGTTAAAAGTTCGATAGTTAGGGTGCACTGGCCAAGCGGCAGAGAAGCTAAGAATGACGCAGCCTCTTGCATCATACATCACTTTCACCACTCAAATGCTGGGAAAGGAGCATTCAAATGGTTAAATGACGCGACACGACAAAACATGTTAAAACTTATCATTAAATTCCACCCACTTCTCTCTATCTTAATCCAGCTCTCTCGGTCTTGAATCACTGCAAATTGCCAGTTTTTGCAAGTCTCTAATTGACTGGTCAAACAGCATGGAGAACGTAGGAACAGGGATTAAGGACATACTGCCCATTCCACATACCACCCAGCCTGTTGCAGACCCTAACAAGGAAGAGCTTCATACAGACTCACAGGATACACCTACCCTAAGCCATTCGCTAGCTGCAGCGGCCGTAAATAATCCTGAGGCTGTGACAGAAGAGAAAGGTGCTGCGCAGCGTGAACACGATGTAGAAGTCGTTGATCTTGGCTGGAATGAGCCACCCTCAGCCATTGCGAATCCACTGATTGGTGGTATGAAAAACGAAGACCTATGGCTTTTGGTACGAAGATTTAACAAGGTCAGTCGAAGCAAAGGGGCCGGCGAATGATCCGTTCTAACTTGACTCTCATTAGCAAATGTACCATTTGAAAGAGATACCCAATCCGGCCCCTGGTGGATTGGACTTGAATGTCGCCGAAGAGGAAGAGTTTTCGCCAGATAAGCTGCGAAACAATGTTGAGAGACTGTATATGACAGTCATACTTGGTCTAATGGCCTTTGGCAAGCAGATGGCGAGGCTGAGATCTTGGCGAGAGATGCATCGAACTGCGTGTTTTGCGACGGTATGTAATACTAATAGTGGCTACTAAGCAGACTGATAAACTTAGGTATACTTCCTGGTATGGGCTGTTGATTTGCTGGTGCCCGCTTTCTTGTTTCTTATCATGACCCTGATCCTCTCTCCAGCGGCTCGACGATTATTATTTCCACCTGCACCCATTGCTCTGGTCAATGGCAAGACAGGTGGTGTGCAAAAGCCAAGGGCAGGCGTATTGGGAAGCACGGATTCTGCGACAGGTGCGCCCGAAAACTACAAAGGCGAGGCTGTTGAGCAAGAAGCCAGCAATTTTGTTACCGGCATCGCTTCAGTAGCTTTGAGTGGTGCGACGGGCAAACATCCACAGAACGACCCACCTCCAGACGAGGACGCTTCCCAAGATGCTGTGCCAGATCCTTCCGCAGTGGCACTGTCTGCTGCTAACGCAAAGCAAAAAGCGTCCGGAAATAATCCATCCGCCTCGATGGACAAGACTAAAGTACCAATGGAAACAGCAATGTGGACGAAGATGCGACCGATAATGCATGGACTCGCTAACGTTGCGGATACATGGGAACGCGTGGGAAATGCTTTGAATCCTACACCGCCGTTCCCAAAGTACGTGTACCGCCTACGTCTTGCTTCTCTTGTTCTACCACTGTTCTTGATTTCGTTATCTACTAGTGCATATATCGTCGTGAAGGGAACTACCTTCGCCATTGGCTTTGGCTTTTTCGGAGATCCAATCATTACCCCTGCGCTTCAATGGCTCGATCGCACGTATCCCAACTGGCAAAAGCTTCTTGAGGTTCGCAACACAATTCTCAAAGGCGTTCCAACTAATGCACAGCTTACTATTACGCTCTTGCGTATTGGTGAAGCAAACAAGGCTCCTCTACCCCCGCCTCCAAGGGCTATATGTGCACCTCCCAAAAAGTCCGTACCAGTCAACCTCACTGATGAGAAATTACCCGCCTCTGTTGATCCTCCATTGAATGCAACAAAGGAAGAACTCGACGCTGCACTTTCGCATGAGCCTAAAGTTGCTCATGACACCGGTAGCAAGGACACTAATACTGCAATGCATCAAAAACATGGTAAAAAGGGCGGTAAGATTTTAGGATTTCTGAAAGGTACCGCTAGAGGAGTTGTCAATACGGCCATTACTACAGACTCACTCAAAGCCAAAGCTGGCTCGACCCACGCCAAACAACGCCTTGGCGTTGTGGCTGCTGCGAATGCTGTTGCTACAAGTGGGCCAGTAGAGTTTAAATGCCGATACAATGGTCACAAAGGCCATGCTTACATCACTACCAAAGCGACCATTCCATGCATTGCCTTTTCAACCGACACAACCATCGAAAAGATTGGCACACAGGATCGTGAAGATCTGCATCCTGCTTGGAGCATTCCGGTCCAAGATATTAAGGAGCTTCAGAAACGAGGAGGATATGGTTGGAAAGCTAAATTAATCGTAGGATGGGCGCTAGAACGTGAAGTTCAGGACGGTCTCACTATCATCGACCGCAAGGGCAATAAGGTATACCTCGGTTTTCACGTTCAGCGGGATTGTGCAGCTGATTTATTTTCTAGTGGGAATTGACCGCTATGCCACTGCGTGACGAATTATTCAATCGCCTCAGCGCGATGGGCTCCCAGAAATGGTATGAGAACTGAATTCGTGTTTTGCTAAAAAACCTCGCCATGTGAACGCAGAGAATGTACTCCTGAGTGTTGGGATGAATATCTCGATACAAACTTTCTTTTCTCCTGAACGAGATATTAGCCATGCGCGCTGACGAATTTTGGATCAACACGTGCTTTGGTACTAATGCTAACGTCGTATCACTGTAGGGAATCGTGGTGAACCCGCCAATAACAAGTTCTGGTTTTCACGCAGAATCTGATGGTACGTCCCTTCATCGGTTATATACCAGTCTGCTGCAAAGAGCCATGAGGTATATATCAATAGAATTTGTATTAGCTATTTTCAACGTAGTGATTAAATTATCGGCCCTTTCTCTAAGCGAAATCATTGCACATAATTTTATCTTAATTGTGACCGGCTTTCTCACATTTATTCCATGGGCTAGTTTGACTATCAGTTATTACAAATAGTGCTTTTAACGTGATTTTACAGTGTTTCAGAAATTTAAATATATCATCATTCCATTTGTTTCCATTTCAACGCTAAGGAAATTCTGACGTCTGATGAGAAGATAGATGAGAAAAAGTGGACTGATCAATAGTATCATTCTTACTTATATATCCCCTCTGAGGCTTGCATTTAGCTCTGAATTCCTGATTGTGTTACGAGAAAGCTACATCCGGAGAGGCTGAAGTTGACTTTGTACTCTCTTCCCCAGCGTTAAAGGGTCTGGAGTGACGACTTCAGTCTGATGTCTAATTAAGAGTCCCTAAAATGAGAGTAAGAAATAATTTTTTCAACACTGAGACGACCTACTCCATTTGTGTCCTTGAGAAGAAGTTCTGGGGAAACCAAGTTGCTAATATCGTTCTTACCACGTGACAAGTCCCACCTCCAAGCGGGATCGGCCGGCCTGATTTAACTGTTCCATACGTAGAATTGATTTAGCTATTCGAGCTATATTCTACAGTAGATCCTTCAATCACCCAAAATATCCTCGCCGTGAGCTGAGGAAAAAAGATGTCCCAAACCGAGTTGACGCTCAATTATGCGCGGGCCCAAGATGAGAAGGATGAGCTGCGTCATTTGCGGAACGAATTTCTCATTCCTACGAAGAGAGATCTTAAACGGAGAAAATTAGGACCGCATACAGAAGCTGCAGAAGCTGAGGATGAACTGTCTACTTATCTCTGCGGGAATTCGCTAGGACTGCAACCAAAGCGGACTCACAAGTACATTGATTCGTATCTCTCCACATGGAAGAGCATGGGCGTTTATGGTCATTTCAAACCTTTGGACGAAGCATCGACAGTCCCTTGGGTTGACATTGGTGACCAGGCCGCCGAGGCTGTGTGCAAAATCGTCGGGGCGTTACCAAGTGAAGTCGCAGTGATGCAAACACTTACCGCAAATCTTCATCTTCTCATGGCAAGTTTCTACCGACCAAATAAGGACAGGTGGAGAATTATATTGGAGAGCAAAGCCTTCCCCAGCGATCATTACGCCATTTACTCGCAATGCTATCATCATAATCTTTCTCCCCAGGAGGCCATCATCACTCTTGAACCCTCAGATGTAGAAACGCATTACTTCTCAACCGAACACGTTCTCGATGTCATTGGCAGATACGCAGATACAACAGCCTTAGTGCTTCTACCTGGTATCCACTTCTATAGCGGGCAGTATTTTGACATTCAGAAAATCACATCCTTTGCACACGAAAAAGGTATTACCATCGGCTGGGATTTAGCGCACGCTGCGGGCAATGTGCCTGTCAAGCTGCATGATTGGAATGTGGACTTTGCAGCATGGTGCTCATATAAGTATCTCAACTCTGGGCCTGGAAGTATTGCAGGCTTATTCGTGCACGAGCGGCATGGACAAGTCAAGAAGATGAATGGCGAAGCCGCCTCAGCCCAGCTCGGCTCTGCAAGCGACGGCAAAGGCAGTACCTTTCACTATATTCCCCGGTTGAGTGGTTGGTGGGGTAGCGACAAAGCAAGCAGATTCAAGATGGACAATGTCTTCATTCCTATTCCTGGGGCAGCGGGTTGGCAACTAAGCAATCCTTCGGTTTTTGATTGCACCAGCGTCATCGCCAGCATGAGCGTCTTCAATGAAACTTCAATCAATGCATTGAGAGAAAAAAGCCTCAAATTGACAGCCTATCTCGAGAAGCTGCTAAAAGAGTGGCCGTTAGATTCAAAATTGAGAAAATACACGATTCTCACGCCATCAGATCCCGAGGAGCGAGGCGCACAGCTAAGTGTGAGATTAGATGAAGGTTTACTTGAAGATGTGATGGAAGTGCTCGAGAATGAGGGCGTCGTCGTGGATGAAAGGAGGCCAAACGTGGTTCGTGTTGCGCCGGCTCCGTTGTACAACTCTTTCGAGGACGTGTGGAGATTCATGGTTGCTTTTGAAAAATCGCTGAAGGTTGCTGTAGACAAAAGAAGAGGAGCTTCCTAAGCAGAACACAAGTTGTGGAGCTGAATTAAGACACAGCAATGGCACGGCGCGAAATGTCTATTTGATCAGTATACTCCTCTAAACTAAGGATAGGGGTCATTCTTAACGCGCTAGAAACGAAACGAGCTGCGACTAGACGTCTTGTTGCATGTTCATTTGCTCCCAGCTGAGTGCGTGACCTGCTGAACTGGTGTTCCAGCTTCTATGCGTTAGTTGGCTTCCAACTGAGCCTGACTCGCTCAGGATGAACCATTTTTAGGGTAGGATTAACACCCATTTCGCTGTAGTTTGCGACAGCGAAAACTCGTTTATACGTATCTGCTTCACTTTCACCTGCTTCAGGAACAGCTTGTACACGATGCTTCCTCAGACACATCGCAAGTGTAGCCACAAACTCAACCTGCGCGAACTTCTTTCCTGGGCATACCCTAGGACCGGCAACCCATGGTATGAACGTATTACCTGGCCCAGGGATGACAAGTTCGCCTTCTTTAATGAACCGTGAAGGTCGCCACCGATGCGAATCGGAGCCCCAATGGCTCTCTGAATAGTGCAGAGACGTCAGGTTCAATGTTAGCATATAGTTCTCAGGAATCTGGAATTGCTCTCCAGCGATTTCGAGGCTTTGGGGGGAAAATGTTTGCTTGGTCATGGAGGGCACGGGTCCGAAAAGGCGAAGTGTCTCATACTAGTATATTGTCAGTGTAGAAACAGCCAAAATGTGAGAGTTTCTCACCATTGTTGCCAGACACCTACGCAACCTCGGAAACGACTTCTCATAGTCCCATTTATCTACCGTCGTATCGCCGAATACAGCATTGATCTCTTCGGCGATCCAATCTTGGACGTCCGGACGTACCGATAAAAGTGTGAAAGCAAATGCCAAGGTCCCTGCAGTAGTGTCGTGCCCAGCAAGATTCCAAATGAAGAGATTTCCATAAATCTCCTCATCACTCAGGCTATATCGACCCTTTCCCTGGCTCCTTGAAACCTCGTTTGCGCGAATCAACGCGGCCATCAAATTATCTTGTTGCGGAGCTCCCATTTCGTCCTTCATAGACGCTCGTTGTTCATCTGCCATTTCGATCATGTACTTCTTGAATTCAGCCTGGTATTGTTTCATATCCCTCCAACTCTTCGGGAGCATCCAAAGCGGAGCGTTGACATTAGCTGCAATGATTGACACTAGCATGTCTTTCAATATTCCCGCCAAGGCATCTCGATAAGATAGAGAGTGGCCTTCTGGGACTTTTGTTGTGCCAATCTCGAAGTCGTAATTCTTTCCAAAACCTGCACTCGTGAGGACATGAAGGGCAAGTTTCTTCGTATCCTCTAGGGTTCTATCACCACCGACGCTGGTTTTGCTAGACCATTCAGCGGCCATTCCTTCTGCCTGTTTCAAGGACTCCTTCCAGACCAAACCACTGTTTCGTTCATTGAACGGCGGGGTTGTCAAACGTCGATGTCGCTGCCAAGCGTCACCATTTACAGTGTCTACATTGGGCCCGAAGTATTCGATAGCTGAGTAGATGACAGGTGGTTTAAGGAAGGCATTGGTTCTTCTTAAACATTCCTCGATGGTTTTTGGATCGCTTGTAACCAGGTTACTGCCACCAGGAGTGACAATAAGGAAAGTCGGACCATATCGTTTATGAACTTGGCCACGGTCTCCGAATGGCCAGCCAATGTCACCAAACATGGCCCAGTCCTGGATAATTTGGAGAGGTACACGCCTCATCAAGGGGAAGAGCAAACTCCCAAGAAACCACCATACTGGACTGAAAGGATTGACAGGAGTGACAAGTACGGGCAGCCCTACTCGTTTAGCAATTCGATAGTGTTGAACAATCGAATATGTAGGATACGCAATGCAAGCAAACACAATGGTATATATCAGCTTTCCGACTCCCATGGCTGCAAGCTAAGACCCAAAATACGAAGTCACTTTTGGTATATTGCGAAAACACAAAGATACAAGAAAACACTCCTAAATAGGAGGTCAGATGAATTATGTGGGAATACGGCCTTAGCCGTTCTTGTGTTAGCATTTAGGAAGTGGGAATCGGCGCCTGGCCCTTCTTGATTGGCCACTTACTTCCTGCGTTATTTTTAACTCGGCGTTTCCCCATTGTAGGTTTCCCTAGCTAGGAAATGTGTTTGCGGGCTTATCCCATCCTCTTTACCGATTTGATAGCGGTTCGCGATTAGGTCTGACCTTTCCATGCCATCTTCACCCAGTCAGGTTCATCTTTTCTGACTTTTCTGGCTCTACCAAGACTCGCTTCTTGCCCTCAGCAAATAAATAGCGCAGGTTTAGTGCTCGTAACTGTACACAAAGAGAATCGCAATTAGCGACTGCCACTCCCCTTGTATTCGCTCCTCTTGCATGCCCATGACTTTATGAAAAAAAAAAAAAAAAAAAATAAGCAAAAACAGCTCCCTGTAGTAATGATTCTCAGTTTATCGAATTTGAAAGAACGTGTTCGAGACAAATGGTCGATAAAAAAATGGCCATGGCTTGTCAGCCGTCAACGTAAATATCAATATGCCGCCGAGAGATACGTCCATAATTCGGGATAAGACGGACTCGATTTTAGTGGAATTGAGGAGCGTAGAAACAAGGTGTGCCTCTGATTTCTAAGCCACAGTCTCTAAATTAGTTCGGTTCTTCTCTTCTGCATATTGTGCACCAATGCTCAGCAATTAAGTTACACTTCTGATGACGATGAAATTCTGATGATATTGGAGAGGGACAGTGCAAGGAGTGCTGGACGCGAATATGAATGGCAACCTTTCCGAGAGCACTTCCCACAGTGACGACTACAAAATTTTGAACCCAGACTTCTCAATGTCAAATATGATTTATACACATGTCGTAACAGATGTCCAACTGCTTGATGCAATAGAACGACGTGGATAAGCCCTTTTGCGCCGCTGCATTCATGGGGTAAAAAGGTCATTAACATATACTACAGATTGCGACAAGGCCAAATTAGATGTTTTAGAACTTCAATGACAGCCTTGCGCCGAACGCAGGTTTATGAACAGCGAATATAGTCAGATTTAATACCGCGTATCCATATCTTCCAGATCTTGATCATCCTCGGACTCCATGTGGTCGTCCGCTTTTGGATCAGTGATGCCCTGCGCGTGGCCAGCCTGAGTGGTCCTTGGATCGACAGTCACGATACCTAGCTCCTCCATTTGCTCCTCCGTCAACTGGACCACAGTGGGTGCGTATTCGCCACTCTCATCTTCTTCGTCAAAATCTGCAACGTCCATCTCCACTTTCTCACCGTCTTCAAGCTCGAGCAGTCCTTTCCGCACAAAATTGCTGTCGAGTTCCCAGCCATGTTCATCACGCAAGAAATTTTCAAGCTCATCGAGTTCATCCATAACGTCGCTCTTCCCCGCACCAGAGATGTCGCGCAAGCCGAACTTGAATTTGTGAAGGAGTCCCTTAAGAAGTGAGCCAGACTCGTCAGCAAGATCAAACAATCCGCCTTCTGCGACCTGACAGTTCTGCAACTGAACGCGGAGCTGGGCGAGAAACTTGACGTAGAACGCGGAAAAATCGGAAACGGCTGACTTGCACGTCAGCAGCAGACTCAGTAGCCGCTTCCACTGTTCCAAGCACGAGTAATTGTTCAACGTTAGAACCATCAGGAAGCAGAACTGCATCTCCCCTAAAATATGCTCAAAACTTCGGCCCAGACAATGCTTCTCCAAGAGCTCGCGCAAGTACCACGAGTGGTCCAAAGCAGCTTCTGTCCTCTCCCGTCCTGTTGCGCCCTCTCGCCAAGGTCGCTTCAAATCGATTGGCAGGAAACCAAGCTCTTTCTCTGCTTGCATCACGCTGCTGGACATGCTTATACCGGGGATGACCTCCAGATCTTCCTTGGACGACGAAGCCGACGTTATGCTCCAGTGGTTTGGCGTTTCGCCGAGGAGTTTCGAGAGCAGCGAGGCGGTAATGCGGTCCGTTAGGAGTGACCAGTCGGATTTCTCTTCGGTGGCCTCCTGTGAAGCAGTTTGACGGTATGGCGACAGCCCTTCGCGCCATATCGATCCCAGATTCGCACGCCACCGTAGGATCTCCGCAACATCTGTAACGTCTTCCAGCTGCTCCGTCGATGCATTCCACCTTTTCACAAACAGTGGATGCAGCTGGTCAGAATTCGCCGGCACTTCGAACCAAGCTCCATGACGGACGGAAAGATCGCTACTGGTGCTACAAAATACAAAGTGGAGACCTGGAGGCAAATTTTTGATGCCTTTGAACTTCGGCGTCGTCGTAAACGACAGCAGATCGATACCGGCAAGCGCGGAATGTGACAAGTCAAGCAGTAGTACACACGGCGAATCTGTGGTCTCCATGCCGTCATAGCGTGGCCGGACAGGCAACGAGCGAGCAGACGAAGACATGGTTGATGTAAGTAGGTGGCAAGGTCTGCCACGTCCAAGGCGACAGTTATGTCATACTTCGAGGCCGCCTACTGTACAGCAATACCACTATTTGCGTTGTCAAACTTTGGCCTGAGCTCATAGATTTTTTTCACGTTCAGCGTAATGAGGTTCGATTACAAAGCCTCATGTGCAAAGAAATTTCGTCCGTTGTTTTTTCGCGTCGTTGGTGCTGCCTGAGGCGCCACATCCCTTCCTTGGTGGACGTCATATCTCGCTTCAAATAATTTCACCCTTTTCTCGTGCGTGCGGGCTACGGCCCATTCAACAGAAATCGTTCCTTTAACATGACCAAAAATGTCACGAAAAGGGCCGCAAAAGCCCCAGCGGCTTCTGGGCCTGCTATACCGTCGCCGTTCCAGATCGCGCCGGCAGCCCTTGAACCCTTTCTCTCGACTCTCTCGAAAGAGTCCGTGTACATAACGCATTTCGACCGGCATCCGACCACGTTCAAGAAACAGATCTTCGTCATACCGGTCCTTCTTAATTTTGCAATTCTCATGGGCTTGATGTGGAGACTGTACATCATGACCCCGTGGTACTTTGGCCTCCTCGTCACGTTCTCCCAAGGACCTCTGGTCACGCAACAGTCCTTTGATCGATACGTGGCACTCGCGATACTCCGCCGCGTGTTGACATTCGTAATCGATTACTTTCTGATTGCCATCGTCGCGAAATGGCCCTGGTCATTCTTCTTGGAATCACCAGGCAACCCGGTCAGCTGGCGGCTAAGGTGTGGATTCAGAGAGCGCGAGATCATTGTGCGGATTTCGCGGGGCTGGGGACGAGACGACCTGATGGGCGGAGCGAAGAAAGGGGCGGAGAGCCCGTTCTTCAAGACTCGACTGCTTCCTGCGCTTGCGGCGGACAAGATGTCGAAGACCGGCTACTTGCTCATGGACGCGAACTGGGACCTCGACTTTGGGGTCATGATCAATGCCACGAGACTGCTGGACAAGTCGGTGGTGAAAGAGCACCAATTGGACCGTAAAGTCTTCGTCTGGCTTGGCGACGAGCGGAATGGCGAATGGACCGTGTGGGACGAAAAGGGCTTTGCGGAGGAGACGGCAGAGAAGGTCGAGGAGCTGCAAGAGAGGAGCAACGCCGAGCACCGTGAGAAGATATATGCCATACAAAAGAAGCTGCAGGAGATGGGCAAGGACGAGTTGTTTTTCAAGTGGGTCGAGCTGATACAGTACGAGAGCACGCAGCCCGGCGGCTTCACCCCGCAAAGGCAGCTCGAGGCGGGCGTGAAAGTCCAGGCGCTGTTCGAAGAGTACGGTGTCGACTTTGAGCAGTTTGGAAAGGAAGTTGGAGGCATGGACTGACGCGATGATTGAATACATGTGCCACTGCGCCCAGACTTGCTCAATTGGCTGCACTTGCTTAGCATTGCTGTATATAACGATACTTGAAAAGCATCGATCACTGAGGTATGCACCGTCAAACTTGATGGCATAGGCCGTCAATCGAAAACGTGTACGAGGCAGATCGGCTTCTCTGCTCCATGCGGACCGTCCGCGATCTTTGCCATCAGCTCGGCTCCTGGCGCAGCAAGGCGTCTTACTTGCGCACTGCTTGTCAGCAGGAGAATCGAATCGCGTCTTCAGTGGTAAAAATTCGTGCGATCTTTCACAATCTCCTCTCTAATCGAAGAAATCTATTTTTCCCCACACTTTAGTTGGCATCGTGCTCAGACTCTTCCCCGCCCAGCATTTTTTGCAGCACAAGGAACATATATACGGAATACGTCAAGGCATCTGTTGCCTTCTTTGCCAAGATCTCTTTCAGCCGGATCTCAACCAGATCGGCCATCTTTGCCAAGCTAACAAAGGTTCATAGAGAAAACCGGTGCACCCACCCTCCTCCAATAAGGGCGATCGAAATGTCGCCCTTTTTCGCCCTGTACTTTTCAATTGAAGAAGACATCCTTTGTCGTCTTGTTATGGCGAAGACGATCTTTTTGCCTCAACAAGGCGCGTCGTGCCATTGGATCGTCCATCCTTTACATGGCAGCGATCGCAAGTCTTGTACAGCCCTAGCTGGCTTCCTTACCGAGTACAAATAAGCAGGCGAAGCCATTAACGGAAATGTTCCTAGGACGAACGATATTCACCAGCCACCATTCGATGCACATGTCCAATACTACATCATATAAGGGGAACTGAAAGCCCTGTCGAATTGAATTCGAGTCACGCGGTAGGCTTCAACCTGGTTTGGACGATTTTTTCAGCTGCTTCCATTGCAACAACAGACCTTTTTGCAATTCGTCCACTACAGTACGTCAACGTCGAACTTCCAAAGTGTAACTAAACCTCTGATCATGTAGTGGACCAAATATTCGCAAATAAAAGAGTGGCCCGCAGCGACGGCGCCTCAGCTCACGCTTCAGTGACTGTATTGAGGTATTGCAATGATAGCGACGGGGAGACTGACTGTGCGGACGGAACTACTTCTGGAAGTGGCTTGTCAGTAAATAATTGTAGGTCGCAGTCTTGCAGCCGGGATAGACTTCGAGGACGAAACGGTTGTACTTGTTCAAGGGAGCATAAAGGTTGGACTTGAATGGATGAATTTATTTCTTCTAGTTCTCACCAGTCGCACGTATTTTTGCAGTCCGTGCCGAACGAGCGATTGGCATATCAAATTCAAGGCTTGGTCATATAAATTGAAAACTGCAATCTCTTGGCAGGTGTCCTAGGCTCTCTTCATTATGTGAGAATCTGCGCATGGGAAGAGTCAAATAGTGCTTTGGCCAGCCTAGTGCAGGAGCTTAAGAACTTTGATCAAATCTGCCGTGACGCCCATGGCCGTTACTTCGCCGCCAGCACTGTGAAGGTTAACAATGAAAGACACTTTTTTTCGTTCGAAGGACGGATACGTACCCGGCACCCTGAATGATCAGGGGGTTGCTTCCGTATCTCTTCGTGTAGAAGCTGATGATGTTGTCGCTGCCTTTGAGCGCCGCGATTGGGTGAGAATGGTCAAATTTCTCCAGGCCGACCTTGACCTGCTTTTTCCCCACGTCGATGCTGCCCACGAACCGTACGACCTTACCTTCGGACGCGGCCTCGGCCTTCAGCTTGTCCATGTCGCCGTCAAAGGCCGGTAGCTTCTCTAAGAACTCCTCGCCGCTTCCCACGCTCTCCAGCTCCTTCGGGATCAGGCTTTGCACGGGGAAGCTGGTTGGGCTTGCAACGTCCAGGCCAGAGATGCGAGCGAGGATGGTGAGCTTTCGCGCGACGTCGAGTCCGTTCAAGTCGTCCCGTGGATCCGGCTCTGTGTATCCTAGCTCCTTTGCCTTTTTGACCTCGGCGGAGAACGATCCACCGCCACCGCCTACTGGCATGAAGCTGTTGAACAGGAAGCTCATGGTGCCCGAGAACACGCCTTCTATCTTGGTCACTTCGTCGCCGCTGTCAATCAAGTCGTGCAGAGTGCTGATCACCGGTAGTCCCGCGCCCACTGTGCTCTCGTGGAACACAAAGCCGCCTGTACCCTGGCCATTCGATGCGGCGCCAAAGATCTTCTTCCACAGGTCGTAGGAACCGGAAAAGCCCTTCTTGTTTGGTGTAACCACGCTGATACCCTTCTCCAGAAAGCTGGGATAGCTGTCAGCGACGTCCTGGTTGCTCGTGTTGTCCACGAGCACGACGGGCTTGCCAGATTTTGACAGGTAGTCTGCAATCTCTGGTAGCGACGGGACTTTGGCCGGCGAAGCCTGCAGGTCGGACTCCCACGATGAGAGAGAGATTGGCTTGTAGCCTTCGGGCATCAGGACCTTGGAGCTTCTGGCGAGCAGAACAAGCGAAAGGTACGTGGGTGCTCGAGAGTCCTGCGCAAGCCTTGTGCTAAGCTGGCTCAGCTGTGAAAGGAAGCATTTTCCAACTCCTCCCGCGCCTGCGATACGATGAGCACGCAGCAAACCGATCCAAAAGAAGGCCGTACTCACCAATGACGGCGACGTAAACGTGACGCGGTGCGGGCATCTTTCTCTTTTTTTCCTCCCAATTTGAAGCTACGGTGTAAGTGTTGGGTCAGTTGATTTAGAAGCTCGCGTTTCTAGTAATTTTCTACCCTTTCCAACAAAACTTCCGCAACGTGGGTTACGGTGCTGCTAAGACGGGTAATTGTAGATTTGCACACACGTGCCGCCCAGCTGTCGATTCCGCACTGAGCCTGGTGTGTCCTCGCGTGCTTCACGAAAAGGAGAAATGAGTTGTGATTTTTGAAGAACCCCACATTACGCCATAGGGCTGCAGGAACAAAAAAAAAGACCCAGAAAGAGCCCCTCGTTAGATACTTGTAGACTTCTAAGCAGGCGCAAGGGTCCGAGTGTCGGCAACCTTTCCCCCTCCGGCACGTCCGTCTTTGACATGTCCTGTTGGTAAAACGTCACAAACACCAGCCATGCACTCCAAGGACGCGCACCTGTACGGCGTGCCGAAGCCGAAGAAGGCGCCCGGCAAGGATATGTCCTCGTCGTCGTCCTCGCTGGCCTTCACGTCGCAGCTGTCGTCGCTGATCGCGAGTGGCAAGGATGCGAGAGAGCGGACGGCGCCGGCCAGGCCGCGGCCAAAGAAGGACGACATCTTCTCCGTGCACAACAGGAACGCCAAGAAGCGGGCCTTGAAGGACCTCGACGAGGTGGACTTTGCGCAGAGGCATTCCACGAGCAGCGAGGCCGTCGACGAGGCGACGTGGCGTCGGGCCAAGCGCAAGATGGAGGAGAAGGCGCGCCTGTACGCGGCCATGAAGCGCGGCGACATCGAAGACCTGGAGGACAAGTATGCGGTCGACTTCGACCGGAAGTGGGCGGAGGCGCAAGAAGCGGGCGGCGACGCGACGTCCTCGACCGACGACGAGGACGAGGACGAGGCGCCCAGCGACGGCGAGGAGCTGGTCGACTACGTGGACGAGTTCGGGCGCAACCGGCGGGGCACACGGGCGCAGGCCGAGCGGGCAGCGCGCAGGCAGCAGACGCAGGCGGCGAACGCGGCCGACGACCGGTTCACAGCGCGGCCGAGCATGCCGGCGCAGCTGATCTACGGTGACACGATACAGTCGGCCGCGTTCGACCCGGATGCGGGCGTAGCGGAGCGGATGGCGGCACTGGCGGCAAAGCGGGATGCGGCGACGACTCCGCCGCCGGAGACGCACTTTGACGCGCGGCACGAGGTGCGCACCAGGGGCGCGGGCTTCATGCCTTTTTCTGCAGACGCAGAGGAGCGGAAGCGGGAGATGGAGGCGCTGGAGGCGCAGCGGCGCGAGACGGAAGCACAGCGTGCAGAGGCAGCGCGTAGGAAAGAAGAGCGGAGGCGTGAGGTAGAGGAGCGCAGGCGAAAGATCCAGGAGCGACGCACAGCCAAAAAGACGGACCGATTTCTGAAGGAATTGTTGGGCGAGCTGGAGGAGAAGGAGATTAAGACAAAGGATGAGGACGGCGATGTGAAGAAAGAGCCGGACATGGCCTCGCACGAGCCTGTCGTCAGCACCTGACTGTGTCTATTTTACGTCTCTATTTTCTGATCTACGGTTGACTCCAATCTTGGGGTATACAGTGTCTAGTTGTTTCCAGAGGGAAAGCGAAAACAGGACCATACTGTCTGAGATGTTGTACAACACAGGCAAAATATACACACACACACACACACACACAGAGAGAGAGAGAGAGAGAGAGAGAGAGAGAGAGAGAGAGAG